>NC_081542.1:10479151-10485872 GCF_901000735.1 Corylus avellana
TTTGTTGCGAAACTTCACTTAATTCACTTGAATTATTATCATTTTTGTAATGTCTTGTATAAAGTTCTTTTTTTTTTTAATTAAATGTATAAATATTTTAAATTAGTTGCAATTTCACTTATCCATTAACTTTTTTTTTTTCAAAATACCTTAGGAAAAAAAATTGTATAGATGGTTGGTCCGAATTTAATGGTATTTGCAACAATACCCATTCCTTAATCTTTGCAAAAAAAATTAAAATTTTATTTCTAAAAAAAATGGGGCATTTTGGATATTTTGTTGGGATTTAGTGGAAAATCCTAACAGATGAGGACATTGAAAAAAATTAATAGATGAGGACATTGAAAAAAATTAAAAGTTCAATACATTAAATTGAGAAGTTTTGAACTTCAAGGAGAACATTGCAAAAAGAATGACAATTCATGGGGATTAAGCGAAGTATATCTTAAATTTTTACTTCGAACTTCAAAAAAAAAAAAAAAAAAAAGAAACAAAATCGAATTTGTGACACCTAAGAAATTCACTACTTGTCTCATCCAAGAGCAGTTTATGCATGTGGTTAATTTTTTTTCTTCCTATTTTGTTAATATTTATTTTGGAAATTTTGAAAAAATATTGCACCACTTAAGAAATTAAGTGGGCCCGTTTGGTTTGCAGAATAGACCACTGGAATAGAATGTCTATTTTTATGGAATAATTATTCTTTTGTTTGGTAAGAGTCTATTCCTATAAATAGTTATGAAAAAACCTTACATACACAGGAATAACTATTTCTCTAAAAAATGAGAAGAATATCTATTCATGAGAAAAATGACAAGGTTTTCCTAAAAAAAAAACCATTTTTTTTTTCTCTCTCAAACTTAAAAAAAATAAAAAAAATCATGTGGGTGCCCAACTACCCCAATGGGTGGTCGGCCACCCACAGAAGGCCTTGGGGGTGGCAGCGTCACCCCTAGAGGGCCTTGCGGTGGACTAGCAAGGCCCTCTGGGGGTGGCGCGGCCAACCCCAAGGCCATTGGGCCAAGACTACCCCTAGTGAGATTCTGTGGTGGCCTAGTCACCCCGATTCACATCATGGGTGGCTGCAACCACCCCCAGAGCATCCCTAATGGGAATCGAGCGTGGCCACACCACCCCAGATGGTCGTGGTGGGTGGTCGGCCACCACATGTTCTAACATTTTTTTAAAATAAATAAATAAAAGTTTTGGGAAAATTAGAAATCAAATGGGCTTTTTTATTAATTTTAGTTCAATTCTAATTATGAAATATGTGTTGCTACCAACCTAAAGAATTTGAATAATTATTCCATTCCAACATTTTCTATTCCCAGTAATACCTATTCCTTTTCCTAATGGAATACCCATTCCGCAAACCAAACGAAGCCTAAATATCTTATCCAAGAGCAACTTTCTTTGGTTTATTTATTTTCCTCATTTTGTTTAATAATTTTGTGTCGCTTAAAGAAATTTGCTAGATGTCTTATGCCAAGGCAACGTTTTATGTTTTATGTTTTTTTTTTTTTTTTGTCTTCGGAGGAAAAAAAATGATTCAATACCAACCGGGGTGAATGCATTGTAATTTATAGGTTGAAGGGTGAGATTAAGGGTAACAATTTGTGCTCGCGTCTCAGATTTGAGTCGTACCAAAGCATATGTATAAGATTATATAGGTCAATCATAATTCGACTCATTTAGTTAAATGAGTTAAACCCTTCAACTCTAACTCTCTAATATTATATTGGGTTCGTGTCGGATTCTTAGATCATGTTAAAAATTGCCAAGCATTATAGTACGTGTCAAGTTCGAATCATGTCGAGGCATAGTTATAAAACTATATAGGTCAACGTTAACCATACCTATTTAATTAAACAGATTCGACTTATTAACTCTAATCATTTAATTTCGTGTTGAGTTCATGTCAAATTTATAGGTCGGAAAAAAAAAAAAAAAAAATTACTAGCCTTAAGAGAGATCTTATCCCGCATATAAAATTTTGAAAACATGCGCTTTTTAAGACCACTTAAAAAAGGACCGCCTTACCAAGTCAAAAAGATGCAAGACGATCAAGTTTTTATTTATTTATTTTTATTTCATGTATTTTAAGTTAAAATAATAATAATAATAGAAAAGGAGAGTTGTGATTCGGCCGTAGTTCATGTGGATGAAAGTGGTTTTCATTTAGCGTAGCTAGTTGACAAATGAGTGCGTGGAACACGAGCATGCTAAAACTATAACATCTTTTCACGTCAAAAAGGAGGAAGAAGAAGACGAATTGTATAAAAGAAAAGAAAGGCTTGAGCAGTCGTTCGTAGTTAAATTGACAAATGAGCTCGTGCCGCACGAATGCCCTTTTGTGGTTGAAACTCCACAAAAAAAATTGCTTTCTTCAGAAAAATGTTTTCAAAGTTGTGATGATAATAGGCAATTTAACGGAATGGTTTTCGGTAGGTCTTTTATTATTAGTATTTTTTTGTTCTTTTTAGGAGCAAACTATTGATTGATGATGGTTGAATTATCAAGTTTTTAGAATAATTATTATTGATGAAAAAGACATAAAAAAGAGACGTAATTCGTAGGTTTATGCTGTAGATCTATATACTGATTGTGATTATGACATTTTTAAGGTGTTGTTTTGTAATAACCCTAGCGGCTATTATGTATGTCATAAATAGTATTGGGGCCGTAAAGTTTTCAACTTGTATCTTTGGCATTATATGATAGAGCATTTTGCTCAAGATTAATTTTATATCAAAATAATAATAGACAATCTAAAATTAGAAGTTAATAAAGTTGAAAGTACATATGAATCACGAGTGTTTCTTTTCTAGTCACTAGATTAGACTTTGCAATTTTAAGTCCCAAACAAAAGTTGGTCTCAAACCTCCAAATTTAATGGTATTTGCAACAATACCCATTCCTTAATCTTTGCAAAAAAATTTAAAATATTTTTTTTTATAAAAAATGAGCATTTTGGATATTTTGTTGGGATTTAGTGGAAAATCCTAACAGATGAGGACGTTGAAAAAACTTAAAAGTTCATTATATTAAATTGAGAAGTTTTGAACTTTAAGGAGAACATTGCAAAAGGAATGACAATTCATGGGGATTAAGCGAAGTTTCTCTTAAATTTTTACTCGAACTTCAAAAAAAAAAAAAAAAAAAAAACAAAATGGAATTTGTGACACCTAAGAAATTCACTACTTGTCTCATCCAAGAGCAGTTTATGCATGTGGTTAATTTTTTTTTTCCTATTTTGTTAATATTTATTTTGGAAATTTTGAAAAAAATATTGCACCACTTAAGAAATTAAGTGGGCCCGTTTGGTTTGCGGAACATATCCTTGGAATGGAATGGCTATTTTTATGGAATAATTATTCTTTTGTTTGGGAAGAGTCTATTCCTAGGAATAGTTATTCCCGTGTAAATCACTTAATCCTTTACATACATGAATAACTATTTCTCTAAAAAATTAGAAGAATATATTTATGAGGAAAATGACAAGGTTTTCCAAAATAAACATTTTTTTTTTCTTTCTCTCAAACTTTAATATATATATATATATATATATATATATATATATATATATATATATATATATATATCATGTGGATGGCCAACTACCCCAATGGGTGGTCGGCCACCCACAGAAGGCCCTGGGGGTGGCAGTGTCACCTCCGAAGGGCCTCGCGGTGGACCTACAAGGCCCTCTGGGGGTGGTGCGGCCACCCCCTTGGCCATTGGGCCAAGACCACCTCCAGTGAGATTCTGTGGTGGCCTAGTCACCCCGATTCACATAATGGGTGGCTACAACCACCCCCAAAGCACCCCTAATGGGAATTGGGGGTGGCCGCGCCACCCCCAGAGGGCCATGGTGGGTGGTCGGCCACCACACGTTCTAACCTTTTTTTTTTTAAATTAAAAATTAAAAAAAAAAAAAAAGTTTTGGAAAAATTAGAAATCAAATGGGCTTTTTAGTAATTTTAGTTCAATTCTAATTATAAAATATGTGTTGCTACCAACCTAAATAATTTGAATAGTTATTCCATTCCAACATTTTTTATTCCCAGTAATACCTATTTATTTTTCTAATGAAATACCCATTTTGCAAACCAAACGAAGCCTAAATATCTTATCCAAGAGCAACTTTCTTTGGTTAATTTATATTCCTCATTTTGTTTAGTAATTTTGTGTCGCTTAAAGAAATTTGCTAGACGTCCTATGCCAAGGCAACGTTGTTTTTTTTTTTTTTGTTTTTTTTTTGAGGAAAAAATGATTCAATACCGACCGGGGTGAGTGCATTGTAATTTATAGGTTGAAGGGTGAGATTAAGGGTAACAATTTGTGCTCATCTTAGATTTGAATCGTACTAAGGCATATGTATAAGATTATATAGGTCAATCATAATCTGACTCATTTAGTTAAATGAGTTAAACCCATCAACTATAACTCTCTAATATTATATTGGGTTCGTATCGGATTCTCAGATCATGTTAAAAATTGCCATGCATTATAGCACGTGTCGAGTTCGAATCATGTCGACGCATAGTTATAAAACCATATAGGTCAATGTTAACCATACCTATTTAATTAAACAGATTCGACTTCTTAACTCTAATCATTTAATTTCGTATTGAATTCATGTCGAATTTGTAAGTTATAGCCCTAAGAGAGATCTTATCGTGCATATAAAATTTTGAAAACAAGCGCTTTTTAAGGCCACTTAAACAAGGACCGCCTTTCCAAGTCAAAAAGATGCAAGACGATCAAGTTTTTATTTATTTATTTATTTTTATTTCATGTGTTTTAAGTTTTTTTTTTTTTTTTTTTTTTTTTTTCGGCCGTAGTTCATGTGGATGAAAGTGGTTTTCATTTAGCGTAGCTAGTTGACAAATGAGTGCGTGGAACACGAGCATGCTAAAAAACTATAACATCTTTTCACGTCAAAAAGGAGGAAGAAGAAGACGAATTGTATAAAAGAAAAGAAAGGCTTGAGCTGTCGTTCGTAGCTAAATTGACAAATGAGCTCGTGCCGCACGAACGCCCTTTTGTAGTTGAAACTCCACAAAAAAAATTGCTTTCTTCAGAAAAATGTTTTCAAAGTTGTGATGATAATAGGCAATTTAACGGAATGGTTTTCGGTAGGACTTTTATTATTATTATTTTTTTGTTCTTTTTAGGATCAAACTATTGATTGATGACGGTTGAATTATCAAGTTTTTAGAATAATTATTATTGATGAACAAGACATCAAAAAGAGACGTGATTCGTCGGTTTATGCTGCAAATTTATATATTGATTGTGATGATGACATTTTTAAAGTGTCGTTTTGTAATAACCCTAGCGGCTATTGTGTATGTCATAAATAGTGTTGGGGCCGTAGAGTGTTCAACTTGTATATTTGACATTGTATGATAGAGCATTTTGCTCAAGATTAATTTTATATCAAAATAATAATAGGCAATCTAAAATTAGAAGAATAAAGTTGAGAATACGTATGAATCACGAGTGTTTCTTTTTTGGTCAATAGATTAGACTCTGCAATTTTAAGTCCCAAACAAAAGTTGGTCTCAAACCTCTAAAGACTTGAGAGTTGAGTCTTGAGACTCCCTTTTACTTTTTCCTTTTTTTTTACAAAAAAAAACATTGACATAAGCTTGGAATGCATGCGGTTCTCATCGTCTAGACTCTTCCTATATAGGTACTGGGTAAGTGCTATTATGGTTATACTCAAGTAAAATAGCCACAGTTGGTCTCTCTAACTTACATTTTTAATTAGAAAAAAAAATAATATAAATTTAAATTAAAAAAAAAAAAAAAAAAAAAGTTAGAAATGGACAGAAACCCAATCCAATAGCTTTTTGGCATAAATATTGTTGGAACAGTTTCCGTTCGATGGACACTGAGATGACGTAACCTGCAAAGAAAAATAAATATAAGCAAAACTGCAAAAGAGTTTGTCGGTGTGTGCCGACAATAAATACCTTCGATACTTAAGTTAGATATGAACATATGAGCTCGGGTTTACCGTGGGCCAAAAGTCCCTCGTACAGGGTTGGACATAGCAACAAGAGACGTGATCCTATTTGAATCCTGGAGTTTAGGCTTGACTATCTAGATGATATTTTTCGGTGAAATCTGGGAGATTGCATGGTAAATTGGTAACCCGATTTCATATGATCCCCTGTTCGGCATGGCAATATAAGACTGGTTTATTGGGCCCATCCGCATACTTAATCGGCCTTGCTCGGCCTTTGTGTATCTTGGATGAAGTGGGCCTCATGGGCCGTTTCTTTGTGTCGGCCCAATGTTTCTGTGTTTTCTCATTTTCGTAGCTGTGTTCGTAGAATGCACTCTTGTTTGAATTAAGACGAGATAGGGTATGCACACACAGTAGGTGAGTTGTACCTCAAAATTTCAATATGCTCAATCATGCCCAAAAAGTAATTCTAATTTTTAAGGATATTTTTGTCCTATTAAAAAAATACATAAATGGTACATCCGGAGGTATCTTTAGTTTGCCTAAAGACAGAGATAGTACCTCCGTCTAAATTTCATCCAAAATTTGACGGAATGCCACGCCAGCACCAATAACAAATTGACACGTGTTCATATAATTAATTAAAAAATAATAATAATTTTTTTTAATAAAAACATTAAAAAATTATATTTAATTAAATTTTTTTTAAAAAAAAAAAAAGAAAAAAAAGGTTTGTGGCCACTC
>NC_081542.1:10485972-10503021 GCF_901000735.1 Corylus avellana
GCTACAACTTGTGCCATGTGTGATACTAAATTAAAAGCAACCAAAACAAATCATTACTTTGTATTACAGTCATCGATCTTTGCTCAGATGACCAAACTTTCTCAACTCCTTTTCTTGCCTAATATGCATCCAGTTCACCTCTAACTTCTAGAGAATGTACATCCAAGAACTATGATGATCTTTGATACATATGCTAAGAAAGGGACATACCAGCAGGAAATTAATTTACATATTATCCAATCAAATGCTAAGGCTTGTTCTAGTAACGGATGATTAAATCCAAATACAGTGGACGATAAACTTTCCAAGTTAATTGATTGAATACAGAAAAGGCACTTAAATTTAAGAAGGCATAGAAAACTTCATTAAATTAGAAATGAGATCTATCTGGTGGGAGATAACAAAAATTGTCATATTTTTTTTTTTTTGTTCTTTTTTCCTGTGGTAGTGAAGGCATATAGTGGGGTTTTGGCTGTTATTTCAATTAAGCCTTGGAATTTTATCAACATATGACAATGTAGTTTGGTCAATTAAGTCACTTACGAAGTTCATATAGGTGATAGAATTAAGCCTTGGAATTTTATCAGCATGTGACAATGTAGTTTTGGTCAATTAAGTCACTTAAGAAGTCCATCCATATATTTGATAGAATGAACGAACATAAGAATAACAATTAGAGAAGGGAAACAGAACCAGACCAGATAAAAAAGAATCAGATGGATAAAATAAAATAAAAACAAGATGCTTTTCTAAAAAAACGGATGTAGGGAGAAATGTGAACTGGTCTGATTAACCAGAAAGCTTGGAAAGCTTAGTATAAGCATAAGGGAAACGTAGACAAGGTTGAAATACTAAGCAAAAGACATTACTTATTAACAAATAAAGCAGAATGGTATTCCACAATTCCAGTAACAAATCACATATAGAAGGAATAAGGCTTCACTCAGTAACTAAGTAAAATAAATACATACGTTTAAGCTAAACAATCCAAAAAAGAATCATATCATCATATCACTTATTTGAAATCTTTTTTTACATTGATGATAAAGATGAAGATCGAACAAAAAATAGTGTCAAAATAAAGCTTATATTCTGATTTATCTAGCCCATGATTAGTAGCTCAAGCAAGAGAGTTAGATAATGCATATCCAAAATCTAAATTCATACTTACAAAAAATAAATAAATAAATAAAATAAATTCTAAATTCATACTTTCCAGAACCACTTACTTATCAAAAAAAAAAAATACTTTCCAGAACCACTTACATAAATCAAACGCGCATAGACACAAATACCCAAAGGTGAACAAAGTAACTTCACCATCTACCATAACTTGTCATGGCCACCCCCATATGTTTCATATGTAAATTGTTTTATCCTAGCAGACATATAAGTATGATCTGTAGAATAATATATATTTATTCACAGGACCATATCCCCTAATGTATTAAAATGCAGTAACAGTCTTGAATATAGAGTATCCATAACATAATGTGAAATCAAACACAAGGGATGCTACATAACCATCCGCTGGTGTCACAGCCATGAAATTTTGCCCAAAGCATAGATGCAGAGCTAACAACCAATATCGGCCAGTATTGGCATTTTGTCTGTTACTTGGTGGATATGGACCATTACAGATTTCATATTAGTAACACCTATAAATATAGAGTAATATCAGCATAAGTTTTAAAACCAATACAAATCCATCATTATGTAACATAGCAGAGGCTATTCAATTCTATGATATCCCCTAAAATTTCTACAGGAAGACCTCCTACTGGGACCTATAAATCACCCATGTGGACCCTCAAAAAGCTCACATCTTCATACCATAGGAAGTATATACCTTTTCTTAACATAACCTTATTCCATTTTCATACATTCACGCAGTATTTCTTCATGTTGGACAATATTTTTTGGTAAAAATCAGTGTCCCCAAAACATAAGCACATAAAAATGTTTTGTTTGATCCCTTTAACCAAATCCAAAGGGTAAACAAGTTTAGCAATTTCGCTCCAATCAGACCAAATATGGATTAAGTAATTAATTAAATATCACAAAGCTTCAGGAAAAGTGATTGCTAATCGATATATTTCAAAGAATCTAGAACTATACCGATACTAGTTGAGGATACAATATGCGAGATATGGGAAGGAAGATATACACTTTCAGAGGGTCAAATTTGTTTTCCCTCAATTTTCTTAGCAACCAAACAGAGAGTAAAGAAAAATGAAAATCTCAGAGCAAGAAATGGGAGGAATAGATGATAGCGGTCAGATGAGGAAATAAAAAAGAGCATGAGATATGATCCAATGGTCGTGATTTTACCTGTGGTCGAGTCTGAACGACAAACCACGAATCTCTGCGACTCAAGAATGTGCAGTGCTAAACAAGAGAGGGGTAATTCTCAACTCACTAGTGCTGGAGTTATAGAAGTTTTTAGAGAGAGAAGAGAGAGAGACAGAGAGAGACGGAATCAGAGAGGGCTGTGACGCGTGGGGGTAAGTTCCTAGCAATTTGGAGAAAACCCATACCAAATTACTTGCTCAATTAATTATCTGGATAAATGAGTTTCAGGTAGACTTTGTTATATTAATTTGGGTAATTAATTGTTGTAAATTCTTATCCAATCTCCTGTAAACTCTCTTATAGTAATTTTAAGAGTTAATTATTATACATCATGATCCAAGAATTTTAGGATAGATTTTCAAATTACAAAATTTATGTTATTTTTAGGCATCTTTGAAAATATCACATTAAAAAAGTAGTATGTTACAGTTGAGAATTGAGTATATTTTAATTGGGTTCTTGCATATGTGCTATAAAAAAATTTTGAACAAAAAATTATTTTTTGGTTTTCTAAATAATAAGTGTCCCTGCATACTACAAAAGTTTAAAAATATGTATATATATATTGGGAGGAAAACTTTTTTTAGTTACCTCGATAACTTGTCGCCTTTTTTATATATGACATTTTCGAAGCGTTTCAATAAATAGAAACAACCTAAATTCGATAATTTGATAATTCACTTTTTTTTTTTTTTTTTTTGAAATTATAGAAAATCCTTATCCATAATTTTATAATATATATTAAATGAAGCACAGGTTCTATAGAGCCATATGAAGAGAAAGAGTGGAAAATGATAATAATATGACTCCAATCTAATTGCTAGATGTTAAATAAAAGAAAAGGCAAAAGGGTTGTAGTCAAGTCTAAGAGTAATGCTAGTATAAAATAAAATAAATAAATAAAAATATAAATAAAAAGAGTCTTTAAGAGTAATGCTAAAATGAAATTTTTCATATTTTTCTTGTATCATTTCAAAATTGACATGACTTTTAAAATAAAGTTACCATTAGATTTGTTATAAATTATTATTGAATTTTGATATAATAATAATTTTAAAAGTCACATCAATTTTAAAATGATACAACAAAAATATAGATCCTCGTTTTAGCATTTCTAAAGTGGGGATTAATATTTTACCAAATAAGATGTAGGTAATCAAATAGCTTGGGGGGAGCAAATGTACCTAATCAAATCTTCCACATATTTTTTAAAAATATTTCACTATGCATCAATTAATAAGAAGGTCGCACTTACGATCTTCTTTCGGTCGGCAATTATCTAAATTGAATACTTTTATAGGTCTTTTGTTGAACCATTTTCTCTTATTTAGCTCCGATAAAGTCATTTACCCCCGATCCACTTTGCATTGCTTAGAAAAAAAAAAATTAATAATAATATCAAGGAAGAAAAATTGAATGGATGAGGAGCATCCATATGTAAAATAGAGATACGTAGCTGTCTATAAAGTGTGCATAGTCTTTGCAATATAATCACATATTAGATCCAAATTAAGTAGTGGAGCTTGTAGTATACGCGCTCCATAAGAGCGTGAGCGTTTTATCTTAATATGCTCAAGCCGCGGCAAAAGAATACCAAAAACACGGCTTTCCAGGGTGACGTCAATGACGCGTGTCTTGCTCCCTTCATTACGTGATGTAAAGGTAAGCAGGGTCACAATCGTAATTTGGAACCGAGAGCGATGGTTCCACAAACTGACACAGGCTGAGGACCCATTACCGAAAGTTTCTTAAATTATGAGGCCGAGGCCAAATTGTAAACAAAAGAGTCTCACCCACTTGGGAAATACAACGCAGCAGTTACCATGCTATAAACGTTGACAAAACAGAAAATAAGCACAACACAACAGCGACAGCAACATCATGCCTTATTGATTATTTCAAAGGTATTGGCAAAACCCTGGTGCAGAGTGGAATTTGTAAGATTTCAAGTCAACTTGTGAATGGTTTTCATGTCGGCAGCTTCTTTCAGAGTCCCTTTCTCAACATTGTCCCACCACTTGAACAAGAAATTGTCCACCACTAATCTGAACCATGGGGACAGCTTCAAACCTCCCTCACCAGCGTCTGCTTTCCTCAACAGCTCTTTCAGTTCGTCCCGATTCACGTATTTAACATCCGCTGCTTCGTCGGGGTTTGGATTAACATTAACATCTCGTACAATGAAGAGTAGGTAATCAACTGCAAATGGAGGACAATGACAGACTGGTCAAGATGACAGAATAAAAGTGTAATTACTTCTTCCATGTCCACTGACAAGAGAAGTACTACACGAATTCTCTCTTTTACGAATTCTCTTTTACACTTGTAAGTGCTTATTCTCTAATGTGGCAATTAGAGAGTTGTCACGTTAGCTTCCACGACAACGTTTTTTAATCTCGCCTGCTTCCTCTCTGCTACTGCCACATTAGGAGGTAAACACTCGTGTAGGATTCCTCTAATAACAAAATTTAGCAGCTACCTTAGCAACAGTTTCAAACAAGGTTTCAAGAGCTACTATTCATATGGAGGGTCAACCTTGGATTTTAATATTTTACTTTTTCCCTAACTTCTGCAACTGGAACTTAGTTGCATAAATTTTTCCAGCAATAGAATCACCACATCATGCTCACCAAACATTCAAAGAAAAGAAAATATTTTCCCTAACGTCAGATAAGTGATGTTTAAGAGTAACCAAGTTTAAATTATTACGTTCATGCTCCCCCCACTTGCCATCGGAAGGTGCCTTGTACAGCATGCGGCCCAGTGGAATGAACTGATCAACTGGCACATCTTCAGCAGGAATACCCAGTTCATCCAACAGCTTTCTTTGTGCAGCATTCCTTACACCTGGCACATGAAAGCATTTAAAAACCATTACCAAAAGGTTAAAAATGACAGGATATAGAAAGCTCTCTAAGGATGTAAAATATATAGAAATATGTACCAAGGGCATTCTCCTCAATAAGCTCAGATTCACGGTATAATGGATGGCTGCAGCACGTGTTTGTCCACACAAGAGGGAATGTTACCTTTGTTCCAGAACGTTGCTGTACAGACAACAAACAGTATAGAGCATGTTATGTCACCATCTATATCCTATCAATTACAAAAATACATCCTGGGCACGCAATATATGCCCACAAATTTTCAAGCAATGGCCAGACACAAGAATGTAGGCTTTGTTTGTTAAACCATTCTCCTTCTCACTTCTTTTATGTTTCAAATCAAAAAACATTAACAAACAATCCAAAGCACAAAACACTCAAAATTGTCTTTACGTTTATGTCACATCAAAACATTTTCAAACTAAAAACAAAAAGCACTCTCTAAGTCACATTAACAAACAGAACCTAATCATCATTTAAATGTTGTAATATGGCATGAAACATCAAATGATAATCCATAATAAACATATATAAAACTTACAAGGATAAATGCATTTACAAATAACAGAGTCTAAGATGAACACCACCATGATTGACAGTTATAGCCTCATATTCAATTATTTGTTCACAAAATCTTGTGCCAGATGACGTGACAGCCTCCCAATGAAAAGGCGTCAGAATTCTTTCCTTTTGGTCTGAAAAGGCTTGAACATATGAAAACCACCCTTCGTTGCTTTTTTCAACTTTTGTCTTCACTTTTTGATCCTTTCTTTTTTCCTGGGTGCTAATATTCTAAGATCATCATCTTCTTACTAACTTCGACATAAAAAGATGCACCTATCAGGCATAAAAGGATTATGGTAACAGGTTCATAGCAGTGTGCACAATCTGTTTCTTGCCTTGTTCTAATCATTGAACATCTTTAAATGTCATTCCATTCATAGGGTTTGTACACAGTCATACAGCATTCTCTCATTCTTGTACCGTGCTGGTAATTTATTTTTCCTTTTATTTTGTTGTCTTGCGCTTGTGTGCTAGACCACTTGCAATTTACCAAATAAGGATGCTAACGTAGCAGGCATAGTTTCTGAGGAAGGTTCATAACATGCATCTGTTATATACTTTGTTTATAATAAGCGTTCTACACTCAAATATAATGCCATCCACGTGGTCTCACGTTTCACACATCAGAACATAAACAAGCAATTTTTATTTTTTATTTTTAACTTTCTTGTTTTGAATACATTTCCAGTGTAATAAGGTCCTAGTTTAATCATATTTGAAGTTCTTAAAAATATGACGTCGTCTTTCTTTTCTTCTATTTATAACTGAGGTTTGTTGACAAGGACAAAAATGGAAAGTATGATAATATTTCATAACATAAATCATATGTCAAGATTCCTAAAACTATGAAGATAAGAAGTAGAATAATGAATGTAGGAAATAATACTTCTGAAGCTGCGTTAGGTTCTAACATTTGTACCCATAGCAAAAAAGCATGTAGACTTCCATTCCAGACACATTATCTAAACTACATACCTGAAGAAGCAACTCATATTTTGAGTTAAACAGAAATACACTGAAAGCTCTATGTAGCATATTTCCGGATTCAATTTTTTCCCACAAGTGACCTGTGAATTTGCAGAAGCACAAATCAATGAACAAACCAGGCTTAATGGTCCAAAGAAGAAAAACACAGCGGTGATAGATACATGCATGATATTCTGGTAACTGTGCATAATAGAATGCAATGTTTTAGGTGAAAGCATACAAAATACGGTGTCCGGTTGGAGCAGAGAGAGAAGGACAAAAATATTAAAACTCCATTTAATACTCAAAATATTCTGTCAATGCTTAAAAAAAGAAAAATGTAAAACGATATGATGGTTACTAAATTATCCAATACAACAAAGCAAAGGTTCTGCTAACTCTCAAAAGACTATCAAAATGATCACTACTTCAGAAATGCTGTAAATTTGTTTTCAAGCATTTTCATCCACGCCTTGTAAACTATAGTAATCTCCGGATCAGATTACTAAACACATACTCATTTAGGCTTTGTTTGGCAAAGTCTTTTCCTTAGATATTGTAGTTGATGTAGATTGATGTGGAAAAAAAATAATAAGAAGAATGTTTGATATAAAAAAGTAAAAATGTGGTATGGAAAAGTGAAAAAGTTTTATTTAGTGGTGATTGTTTTTATTTGAATAATAACAAAAAGAGAATGATGTGATATAAAAAGTGAAAAAAGTTAGAATGTTTTGATGTTATTTTTTTGGGAAATGGTGCATGAACAGTAACAAAGCCTTAGAGATTTAAGTCTATCAAGTCCTAAACCATTACATGATGGTCTGAACCTTAAAACCCTAATGCCCTAATGAAATTATACAGGGAAGAAAGAAGATGGTCAAGTGATGCCAAAATGGTGTAAATATAAAAACACTAAAGCCTCTCCCCTCCCTCCACACTAACCCCCCCCCAGGAAAAAGTACAAGGGAAGACAAAATAGTTGTATGAAAATATTGCTTACAGTTATATTTGGTATCATGACCAACTACAGAATCATTCTCATCCACCAAAATGCATCTGTAGAAAATTTGAATGTGATTACATCATCAGCAGAGCAAGAACAAGATATTAATGAATGATAAAGTACACCTCAAAGCTTGAATACTTATTAGGGAAAGAAAGAGAGAGGCAGCTCTAGCGTACTTAAAACATAATTTGTAAAATAATACAAAACTGGACATGAAAGATAACATCAGACAAATTTGAGCAACAAATAAGTAAAAAGCAACAGCAAAAAACAAACTAGTAGTACCAGCAGTTCACTCTAGTGTAATACTTTGCATACCAATTCATCTTTTATCACTATGATTTTACCCATTTCCAGGCATTGTAAGCCTAATCTCTGTTTCTTAATAGTGCATATTTGAAAATAAATTACATACTCATCTTAATGTCGACACATTAACATAAATATTGTCATCAATAAACTGAATTTGAATTTAGATCCTCAGTGGCACCAAAAAAAACTAAAAGAAGCACTTGTACGTCGAAAAGCAACTCTTCCCAAAAAATTAAGACAGAATAATAAAATCAGCTACATGAATAAGAACTGTCTAACTTAACATTCTCAGAAACTGAACAAAAATTATACAAGCAGAGTTATACTGATATATCAGTTGGTCACACTTTCCTTTTGCATCATGAACCATAAAACTCAAATCCTTATCATTGTTAATGCACCCCAATCTATATCTTTTTCAACAATTTAAACAAAATGAATAAAACATCCAGATAACCAAATCAAGGGAGTCAAATGTGCACTTGTGATCAAAAACAGTTTCCCCCAAATGAGAAACAATATATTTTGGAGACACCAAGACAACTTCATAATCTAACTCTCCGGTTACAATCTAATACAAACCATTTTCTCAAAAGGAGAGATAATGTTGAAGCCAACACCACCACATTAGCTTTATTACTGCCATAGAGCATTGTCACTATGAAAACCTCTACCAGGCTACCACTTTCCTTGGCACTTTACTTGCTTTCTAAACTCTGACCATTTGACATACACCTGCTACTGAGAGGCAGATTAAGAAAGTGAATAAATGGGCAAGCCAATTTTGACCTTGCCAATACTGGCTGGCGTCTGTTTAGTTAGTGACAGAAACAGAATTAGCTTACAACATAATTTGGAGGATCCCATCAGAAACACTAGTCTAAACCCATAAAAGTTTTGGTCCAACAATATTGAACAGCCTCTACGCAGCAAAAGTATAGAAATAGCTCACCCACTTGATGAATGTTCCAAAACAACAATTAAAAGTTGATGACATTAGTCTAAAACCAACCACAAAAGAAAAAGATCAGCTGGGTTATATTTTATTCTATTTGAATTAAACCAGAATAGAACTAGAAATATGTAGCTGTAGATCTCGAGAGTATACGTTGAAATTATTCGATTTCATGAGCATTAATTATTATCATCCAATACTGCTCTCGGCCAGGCAGCCACCAAGGAGAACCTCGGACAGCAAACAATTGAATTCATCTGTTCTAGTAATTATTTCCACCTTTAATGACCCTCGGACAACAAACAGAGACGCATTGATTTTTCACCCAAACGATTATTCCATCCCAATATCAAATCACTCCCACGTGCGCATGCACATAGATACGCATGCTCTTCTATTGCAAAGTCAATCGCACTACAAAACTCGTCTGCATATATACACATACATAAATACTTACATACATATGAGTGTATGTATATATGTATGTACAGTGCATTCAATGTGTATCATGCGTCTAAGTATGTAAACTAATGTAAGCAAAAATGTAATTATGTTAGTGTATGAGCGTGTGATAAGCGAGGAAATTAAAACATAACTATTAGTCTATTAGCTGAACCCAAACTCAATCGAACTCTTTCACTTAGCTGAGCCAAAATATATCATCTTTGAAATATCCAAAACAAACCCAAGAATTCATTTTGATATCTGTTCATTTCCTCAGAACCCAACCAGAGCACAACAAAATCAGCCCGAAGGGAAGAAAAAAAAAAAACATAAACATAAACATAAAAAATTTAAAAATTTAAAAATTTAAAAATAAACATAAAAATTTAAAAAAACAAACAAACAAACGAACAAAATCGAATAACCAACAGTTTTTCATTCTTCTCCGAATCCAAAACATCATCGAACAAAAATAAAATTTATGTTTTTTTTAAACCAAAAAAAAAAAAAAAAAAAAATCGCTTTCATTCCCTTTCTCCACTTCTCCACCTAATCCGAACAGATAAATTAAGAGAAATGAAACCGAGGCGTAAATAAGAAAAAAGAGAAGGGGCAAAATGGGAATACGCACTCGTCCTCAAACATGAGGCGTCGCTGGACAGCGTCCATGCCGGCGTCAGGCGCGTCCCCCATGGCGACGTTAAGAGTTGAGAGTACCCTGGCTGTAAGAGGAGAGACCGAGTTGGAACTCGGCCAGAGCCTGAGGAGAGTGCGAGGGGCAAAAGCGGAAGAAGACAAACGACGGGATTTGGAAGTGAGAGCAAGTGAGCAGGAGAGCCTGGTCGCAGTGGTCTTAAGAAGGTGGGGAGTCACAGACATTTGGTGGTGTCTGCCTGGGAGATTCCGCCTTCGCTGAATTTCATTTTATTATTAATTTGCTTTTTTAATTTTTACCATACTTAAATATTTATTTATTGTTTTGTTTATTAGGCGTCCTCCTGATTCACTGGAATTCCACGTGGCATCACGTGCTGGATCATCATAGGATAATAAGGACTTGTTTGTTAAATTCCTTGGCACTATTCATTCTCTACCACACTATTCACTTCATTTTTTTCAAAAAAAATATTTTCACTTTTATATTAAATCATTCACTTTTTATATCACATCATTTACTTTTTATTACTATTTAAATAAAAAAATCACTACAAAACAAAATTTTTTATTTTCCAATACCACTTTTTCATTTTTCCATACCAATCATTATTATTATTTTTTTTATTCATTTTTCCATGAACAATACCATGGAAAATGCACAGTGCTGGGGTGTTTAACAAACACCTCCTAAGTACCTTTACGTGTTAGTTGGGTTAAATTATAAATTATTGCATATAGTATAAAAAATAATTTATAAGTTCTTATAATTAGCTTAAATTACAAATTATACCCGATTAAAAACGTAACACATGTTATTATTAATTTCTGACTTTCAAAAATAATAATTAGGATTTTTCACATCATTATTTTAGGATGTTAACTAAGATTATACATCAGTCATCACTCCACATCATACTACTACAGTAAATTAATATAATCTCCTCAGCCGCTTCACAAAATGCGACCGTCGAATTCTCGCAAAATGTTTTTAAATCATGGCAAGGAATATGAAAATGAGAAAAGGTTACACACGGAATAAAATTTTGGGGGTAGAAGAGAATAGGTTAATTTACTGTAACATGACGTTGAGTAATGTCTGATGTGTAATCTTAGCTGGTGTCCTAAAATGAAGTACAAAATCCTAGTTGTCATTTTCAAAGTTAGAAATGCATAATAACACATATCGTGTTTTTATTGGGATGACATGACAAAGTAATGAATTCTGTTAAGTTACTTAACTTAAATTGATTTAAGGTAGTAAATTGTTATTTTGGCCTACCCTAATGACCTATAAATTATTTTTTATACTACATGTAGTGATTTGTAATTTACACTAACTATAGGAACCTGTAAATTATTTGTTTTTTTTATTAATAAATAAATTGATCACTTGTATTACATTAAGAAACTCAATAGGAATGATTTGTAATTTAGGCCAACCACAATGATCAATTTTGCATTTATCTCTATATATTTATTAAAACCGTTTTAAAAATTATCATTGAATCTAAAATTTAATGTAGTTACTCTAATTTTTGTTAGGGTAGGTTTTAGACTTAGTCTAGATAAATAAAGAAAATTGTTTTTTTTTTTTTTTATGGTATTCTCATATCCTACGTGGATATTGTTTTGATCTAAATTATTCTTGTATCCCTAAAAAAATGATGTGGCTTCTAAAATCACTATTGGACTTGTGATTTATCATTATTGAATTTTGATCAAATTGTAATTTTAAAAGGCACTTCATTCTTTGAGACTTTGAGTGACACAAGAAGGATATAAGAGATACTTTTAGAATTACTCAAAAAACACTAGAAACAACATTAACATTTTCTATAAAGAAATTTAGAGTAAGGGCATGTTTGGGATAAAATGATCCTCTCCATTTCAAACTCTCTCAATTTCCTCCATTTAGTGCATTTAATGCACTATCATCATTAAAACTTTTGAACAACACCACCCTTCAAAATGCACTAAATGAAGGAAATTGAGGTGATTTGAAATAGAGATGATCATTTTTCAGGTTTGGGTGTGCGTTTGAAAGGTTTAAAAGTGTGTTTAACACTTAAAAGGTCCATTTGAAAAAGAAAAAAAAAAAAAAAAAAAAGTACTCGTTTGGTAAAAAAAAAAAATTGAAAGCGCTTTTAATGGTCAACAAAACTAAAAAATGGTCAAAACACTTTTTTTTTTTTTTTTTACTTAAAAGCTATATTTCTCAAACACAGCCTTAAATATGCTTTAAGCGCAAGCCGTAGTAAGATGAAAAAGTACTAAAAAATGGACCATTTCATAACTTATGAATCAAATTAAGTTATTAATTTAAAACTTTATATTGAATAATGTGCATGGTTAGCTTAATGGCGTGACTTAAAGGTAACCTAAATTCAATTGACCTAACCCCACATTGCTAGATACGTGATTAACTAATTCATTAAATTCCAAATTTAGTAGATAATAGAGTTAAAATGGACATTAAATGGGTAGATTTATTTTCTTGTAATTCACATTGGCGAGATTTGGCATTCAAAGCTTAATGGCATGATTTGCAACACTATTATCAACAAATTCTCACATGAATAAAACCTTATTTTTATTTGGAGAATGTTAGATGTTTTCTTATTGTTTTTATAGTGTTTTCTTAGCCGTAAGTGGATATTATTATTATTTAAATAAAATAAAATTAAAAACTAGTTCTTATTTCTCTCTGTTAAATTTTTATAAAATAATATCCACCTACCAATACCTAAATTAAACTAATCTAGCCCCATATTGTTAGAAACATTAATTATATTAACTAATTAATGAAATTTGAAAATTTAATAGATAACAAAGTTAATCATCAAATATTTTAACACCAACAACCTTCCGGCTTCAAGTAGACCCTTTCATATCTACAAAAGTCAAATACACCACACACCACACGTTAATTGCATTTGCCAAAGTCGTGCCACCCACCTATTTAAACAAAAGAATAGAGCGGGACCCTTCCATTGCATTATTATAGACTTGCTTTCAACTATACATAAATTTTGTTGCGAAACTTCACTTAATTCACTTGAATTGTTATCATTTTTGTAATGTCTTGTATAAAGTTCTATTTTTTTAAAAAAATTTAATGTATAAATATTTAAATTAGTTGCAATTTCACTTATCCATTAACTTTTTTTTTTCAAAATACCTTAGGAAAAAAAATTGTAAAGATCGTTGGTCCGAATTTAATGGTATTTGCAACAATACCCATTCCTTAATCTTTGCAAAAAAAATTAAAATTTTATTTCTAAAAAAAATGGGGCATTTTGGATATTTTGTTGGGATTTAGTGGAAAATCCTAACAGATGAGGACGTTGAAAAAAACAAAAACAAAATCGAATTTGTGACACCTAAGAAATTCACTACTTGTCTCATCCAAGAGCAGTTTATGCATGTGGTTAATTTTTTTTTGCCTATTTTGTTAATATTTATTTTGGAAATTTTGAAAAAATATTACACCACTTAAGAAATTAAGTGGGCCCGTTTGGTTTGCAGAATAGATCACTGGAATAGAATGTCTATTTTTATGGAATAATTATTCTTTTGTTTGGTAAGAGTCTATTCCTAGAAATAGTTATGAAAAAACCTTACATACACAGGAATAGCTATTTCTCTAAAAAATGAGAAGAATATCTATTCATGAGAAAAATGACAAGGTTTTCCTGAAAAAAAAAACCATTTTTTTTTCTCTCTCAAACTTAAAAAAAAATAAAAAAATCATGTGGGTGCCCAACTACCCCAATGGGTGGTCGGCCACCCATAGAAGGCCCTGGGGGTGGCAGCGTCACCCCTAGAGGGCCTTGCAGTGGACTAGCAAGGCCCTCTGGGGGTGGCGCGGCCAACCCCAGGGCCATTGGGCCAAGACCACCCCCAGTGAGATTCTGTGGTGGCCTAGTCACCCCGATTCACATCATGGGTGGCTGCAACCACCCCCAGAGCATCCCTAATGGGAATCGAGCGTGGCCACGCCACCCCAGATGGCCATGGTGGGTGGTCGGCCACCACATGTTCTAACATTTTTTAAAAATAAATAAATAAAAGTTTTGGGAAAATTAGAAATCAAATGGGCTTTTTATTAATTTTAGTTCAATTCTAATTATGAAATATGTGTTGTTACCAACCTAAAGAATTTGAATAATTATTCCATTCCAACATTTTCTATTCCCAGTAATACCTATTCCTTTTCCTAATAGAATACCCATTTCACAAACCAAACGAAGCCTAAATATCTTATCCAAGAGCAACTTTCTTTGGTTAATTTATTTTCCTCATTTTGTTTAATAATTTTGTGTCGCTTAAAGAAATTTGCTAGATGTCTTATGCCAAGGCAACGTTTTATGTTTTATGTTTTTTTTTTTTTTTTGTCTTCGGAGGAAAAAAAATGATTCAATACCAACCGGGGTGAATGCATTGTAATTTATAGGTTGAAGGGTGAGATTAAGGGTAACAATTTGTGCTCGCGTCTCAGATTTGAGTCGTACCAAAGCATATGTATAAGATTATATAGGTCAATCATAATTCGACTCATTTAGTTAAATGAGTTAAACCCTTCAACTCTAACTCTCTAATATTATATTGGGTTCGTGTCGGATTCTTAGATCATGTTAAAAATTGCCAAGCATTATAGTACGTGTCGAGTTCGAATCATGTCGAGGCATAGTTATAAAACTATATAGGTCAACGTTAACCATACCTATTTAATTAAACAGATTCGACTTATTAACTCTAATCATTTAATTTCGTGTTGAGTTCGTGTCAAATTTATAGGTCGAAAAAAAAAAAAAAAAAATTACTAGCCTTAAGAGAGATCTTATCCTGCATATAAAATTTTGAAAACATGCGCTTTTTAAGACCACTTAAAAAAGGACCGCCTTTCCAAGTCAAAAAGATGCAAGACGATCAAGTTTTTATTTATTTATTTATTTATTTTTATTTCATGTATTTTAAGTTAAAATAATAATAATAATAATAATAATAATAGAAAAGGAGAGTTGTGATTCGGCCGTAGTTCATGTGGATGAAAGTGGTTTTCATTTAGCGTAGCTAGTTGACAAATGATGAAATGAGTGCGTGGAACACGAGCATGCTAAAAAACTATAACATCTTTTCACGTCAAAAAGGAGGAAGAAGAAGACGAATTGTATAAAAGAAAAGAAAGGCTTGAGCTGTCGTTCGTAGCTAAATTGACAAATGAGCTCGTGCCGCACGAATGCCCTTTTGTGGTTGAAACTCCACAAAAAAAATTGCTTTCTTCAGAAAAATGATTTCAAAGTTGTCATGATAATAGGCAATTTAACGGAATGGTTTTCGGTAGGACTTTTATTATTATTATTTTTTTGTTCTTTTTAGGATCAAACTATTGATTGATGACGGTTGAATTATCAAGTTTTTAGAATAATTATTATTGATGAACAAGACATCAAAAAGAGACGTGATTCGTCGGTTTATGCTGCAAATTTATATATTGATTGTGATGATGACATTTTTAAAGTGTCGTTTTGTAATAACCCTAGCGGCTATTGTGTATGTCATAAATAGTGTTGGGGCCGTAGAGTGTTCAACTTGTATATTTGACATTGTATGATAGAGCATTTTGCTCAAGATTAATTTTATATCAAAATAATAATAGGCAATCTAAAATTAGAAGAATAAAGTTGAGAATACATATGAATCACGAGTGTTTCTTTTTTGGTCAATAGATTAGACTTTGCAATTTTAAATCCCAAACAAAAGTTGGTCTCAAACCTCCAAAGACTTGAGAGTTGAGTCTTGAGACTCCCTTTTACTTTTTCCTTTTTTTTTACAAAAAAAAACATTGACATAAGCTTGGAATGCATGCGGTTCTCATCATCTAGACTCTTCCTATATAGGTACTGGGTAAGTGCTATTATGGTTATACTCAAGTAAAATAGCCACAGTTGGTCTCTCTAACTTACATTTTTAATTAGAAAAAAAAATAATATAAATTTAAATTAAAAAAAAAAAAAAAGGTTAGAAATGGACAGAAACCCAATCCAATAGCTTTTTGGCATAAATATTGTTGGAACAGTTTCCGTTCGATGGACACTGAGATGACATAACCTGCAAAGAAAAATAAATATAAGCAAAACTGCAAAAGAGTTTGTCAGTGTGTGCCGACAATAAATACCTTCGATACTTAAGTTAGATATGAACATATGAGCTCGGGTTTACCGTGGGCCAAAAGTCCCTCGTACAGGGTTGGACATAGCAACAAGAGACGTGATCCTATTTGAATCCTGGAGTTTAGGCTTGACTATCTAGATGATATTTTTCTGTGAAATCTGGGAGATTGCATGGTAAATTGGTAACCCGATTTCATATGATCCCCTGTTCGGCATGGCAATATAAGACTGGTTTATTGGGCCCATCCGCATACTTAATCGGCCTTGCTCGGCCTTTGTGTATCTTGGATGAAGTGGGCCTCATGGGCCGTTTCTTTGTGTCGGCCCAATGTTTCTGTGTTTTCTCATTTTCGTAGCTGTGTTCGTAGAATGCACTCTTGTTTGAATTAAGACGAGATAGGGTATGCACACACAGTAGGTGAGTTGTACCTCAAAATTTCAATATGCTCAATCATGCCCAAAAAGTAATTCTAATTTTTAAGGATATTTTTGTCCTATTAAAAAAATACATAAATGGTACATCCGGAGGTATCTTTAGTTTGCCTAAAGACAGAGATAGTACCTCCGTCTAAATTTCATCCAAAATTTGACGGAATGCCACGCCAGCACCAATAACAAATTGACACGTGTTCATATAATTAATTAAAAAATAATAATAATTTTTTTTAATAAAAACATTAAAAAATTATATTTAATTAAATTTTTTTTAAAAAAAAAAAAAGAAAAAAAAGGTTT
>NC_081542.1:10503081-10505325 GCF_901000735.1 Corylus avellana
CCCCAAACTTTTTTTTTAATTTTTTTAATTTTTTTAATTTTTTACAAAATTATTATTTTAAATTAATTATATGGACATGTGTCAATTTATTATTGGTGTTGACGTAATATTCCGTCAAATTTTGGACAAAATTTAAACGGAGGTACCATCTCCATACCTCTTGTAATAAAAAGTAAACTCTAAGGAACAAAAAATAAAGAAGGTAAACCACATAAGGAATAAGGTATTTAACTCTAAAAAATTTTAAGGCCATTTTTGGTTTTTTTTAAGAATAAACATTATAAATTGAGTGTTAGTTTGTTGGTACGGGTACTTCTGCCTTTTGTTTTGTTATAGACACCAAATTGCTAAAAAAAGGGGGGGGGTGGGGTTGTGAAAAAGAAAAAACTGAAAAAGCATGAAAGAAAGAATGGTCTCATTATATTGGGCTTTACAGGTCCACTTGCTTGAGGCTGAGTCCTGACTGCCTAAGGAAACCCAAAAGGCTCTGGTGAATGTGTGCCGTGTGCTCAGCTCCAACTCCCCCGAGCAGCTGCCTTGCTCGGTAGTACCCCGGATACCGACATTACGCAAAGCATCCACCATTTTTCTGAACCTGCCTTTGTTAGTTTTGTCACTAATATAACACAATGCCAAGAGAAACGAGCCCCGGCTTGAAAATCCTCTGGGTCTGGACCCTCGGCACCGCCGCCAGTACTCTCTCTCTCCCTCTCTCTCTCTCGCTCTCTCTCTGTTATGTATACGCATAAATTAACATATATTGATATGTAGATATAAATGAGCATTTCCCTTGCAGTACTGGTTACGAGTGTGGTACGAACAAGGCTAAGGGACATGGAAAGCGTCATGAACGCTCAAAAACAGGAGCCCATTTCCACTGATACGGTTCTGGTGGACGAGATGCCGGGGTCTGAGGATGTTATACGTGAAGAGAGATCATAGGTTTGGATCAATCCCATTTTTTCGTAACTGGGGTTTTGGTTTATTTCTTGAAGTTTTAATAGATATGGTTCGGAGGGTTCAAATAAGATTGTGCGCTATATGTTTGTTGAATGTTCTGAATGAAACTGTGAATTGCCATTTGGGGTTTATTCAGAAATTTGGTTTGCTCTTGAAGGATTTCATTGTGGTCATTTGTGTGTGATTTAGGTAGTTCTAGATGGTATAGTAAAGATATGACTATTGCTTGTGAGGGATAACTCTGTACAAAATTTTAAGCAAAATCAAAACCCTGTACAAAAGTTTAAGCAAAATGTTCAGCATGGCTATTTCTAAAATACCTCCAGACCACCACCACATTCAAGGAGTTATCATTGTTTAGGAGCCATGCACTGGGGAAAGGTGCTTTCTTCTTTAGGTAGGAATTCTTAAAAGACAGTGTGGAATTGGATTACTGATAGGTTTCGTAGGACTCAACATCCACCTCATCATCATGGGTTAAGACATGGGTGGTAGTTTTTAGCTTCAATTGTTAACTTTATCATTTAATGTCAATATTTGTTAACATGAGGTAGTGAGTAGTTTACTTAGATTGTGGGTAGTTATCTTTAGTTAAGTAGGTAGTTTACTTAGGTTGTGGATAGTTATCTTTAGTAAAAGTAGTAACCGTTGTTGTATTAAGTTTATATGTATTTGTGTCATTAGAATAGAAAGGGTTGAGAAGAAAGTGTTTGTATTGTGATATTCCTCCAGTCCTAAGTGGAGATTTGTATTGTGGTTACTCCCACCCTAAGTGGAGATAATCAATTTATCTTATTGACTCTGACTAGGACCTATCAATTGGTATCAAAGCCATCCCATCCAAACCTACATCCATCCAAACAATCTAACATCTCAACCATGACCCTGTAGGAAGAAATTGATGCGATCTTTGATAGGATAGATCAAAGGCACAGTGAATTCCAGCTTCGATTTTCCAAGCCATTCTATTCACTCACCGAAAAATTGCCCAAAATCAACCATAGTTCCAAAAACCATTGCACTTGCCGCCAGACAACCACACGCCACCGCTCCACCCATTCTGCTACACCGATGGATTTTGCACCGCAACACAATCGTCTTCCCATCCCAATTTCACATCTTCCTTTGTGGCTCAACAATTGCAAAAAGAAGACATGTGCTTTCTTCATTTGGCTCGGAACAAAAAAAAAAAAAAAAAAAAAAAAAAAAAAGGTTAACGATGATCTTGGTGATACTGGCGCACCTTTCACCATAGCAGTTACAACACAAGTTTATGCACATCAA
>NC_081542.1:10505425-10514485 GCF_901000735.1 Corylus avellana
GGTCTCATTATATTGGGCTTTACAGGTCCAGTTGCTTGAGGCTGAGGCCTGACTGCCTAAGGAAACCCAAAAGGCTGTGGTGAATGTGTGCCGTGTGCTCAGCTCCACCTCCCCCGAGCAGCTGCCTTGCTCGGTAGTACCCCGGATACCGACATTACGCAAAGCATCCACCATTTTTCTAAACCTGCCTTTGTTAGTTTTGTCACTAATATAACACAATGCCAAGAGAAACGAGCCCCGGCTTGAAAATCCTCTGGGTCTGGACCCTCGGCACCGCCGCCAGTACTCTCTCTCTCCCTCTCTCTCTCTCGCTCTCTCTCTGTTATGTATACGCATAAATTAACATATATTGATATGTAGATATAAATGAGCATTTCCCTTGCAGTACTGGTTACGAGTGTGGTACGAACAAGGCTAAGGGACATGGAAAGCGTCATGAACGCTCAAAAACAGGAGCCCATTTCCACTGATACGGTTCTGGTGGGCGAGATGCCGGGGTCTGAGGATGTTATACGTGAAGAGAGATCATAGGTTTGGATCAATCCCATTTTTTCGTAACTGGGGTTTTGGTTTATTTCTTGAAGTTTTAATAGATATGGTTCGGAGGGTTCAAATAAGATTGTGCGCTATATGTTTGTTGAATGTTCTGAATGAAACTGTGAATTGCCATTTGGGGTTTATTCAGAAATTTGGTTTGCTCTTGAAGGATTTCATTGTGGTCATTTGTGTGTGATTTAGGTAGTTCTAGATGGTATAGTAAAGATATGACTATTGCTTGTGAGGGATAACTCTGTACAAAATTTTAAGCAAAATCAAAACCCTGTACAAAAGTTTAAGCAAAATGTTCAGCATGGCTATTTCTAAAATACCTCCAGACCACCACCACATTCAAGGAGTTATCATTGTTTAGGAGCCATGCACTGGGGAAAGGTGCTTTCTTCTTTAGGTAGGAATTCTTAAAAGACAGTGTGGAATTGGATTACTGATAGGTTTCGTAGGACTCAACATCCACCTCATCATCATGGGTTAAGACATGGGTGGTAGTTTTTAGCTTCAATTGTTAACTTTATCATTTAATGTCAATATTTGTTAACATGAGGTAGTGAGTAGTTTACTTAGATTGTGGGTAGTTATCTTTAGTTAAGTAGGTAGTTTACTTAGGTTGTGGATAGTTATCTTTAGTAAAAGTAGTAACCGTTGTTGTATTAAGTTTATATGTATTTGTGTCATTAGAATAGAAAGGGTTGAGAAGAAAGTGTTTGTATTGTGATATTCCTCCAGTCCTAAGTGGAGATTTGTATTGTGGTTACTCCCACCCTAAGTGGAGATAATCAATTTATCTTATTGACTCTGACTAGGACCTATCAATTGGTATCAAAGCCATCCCATCCAAACCTACATCCATCCAAACAATCTAACATCTCAACCATGACCCTGTAGGAAGAAATTGATGCGATCTTTGATAGGATAGATCAAAGGCACAGTGAATTCCAGCTTCGATTTTCCAAGCCATTCTATTCACTCACCGAAAAATTGCCCAAAATCAACCATAGTTCCAAAAACCATTGCACTTGCCGCCAGACAACCACACGCCACCGCTCCACCCATTCTGCTACACCGATGGATTTTGCACCGCAACACAATCGTCTTCCCATCCCAATTTCACATCTTCCTTTGTGGCTCAACAATTGCAAAAAGAAGACATATGTGCTTTCTTCATTTGGCTCGGAACAAAAAAAAAAAAAAAAAAAAAAAGGTTAACGATGATCTTGGTGATACTGGCGCACCTTTCACCATAGCAGTTACAGCACAAGTTTATGCACATCAACCTTGTGGACAAGGTTTCTCTTCAAGGGAGGGCGAATGATAGGTCTCGTAGGACTCAACATCCACCTCATCATCATAGGTTAAGACGTGGGTGGTAGTTTTTAGCTTCAATTGTTAACTTTATTATTTAATGTCAATATTTGTTAACATGGGGTAGTGGGTAGTTTGCTTAGATTATGGGTAGTTATCTTTAATTAAGTGGGTAGTTTACTTAGATTGTGCGTAGTTATCTTTAGTAAAAGTAGTAACCGTTGTTGTATTAAGTTTATATATATATATTTGTGTCATTAAAATAGAAAGGGTAGAGAAGAATGTGATTGGATTGTGGTATTCCTCCGGCCCTAAGTGGAGATTTGTATTGTGGTTACTCCCAACCCAAGTGGAGATAATCAATTTATCTTATTGACTCTGACTGGGACCTATCAATTGGTATTAGAGCTAGCCATCACGTTAAGGGGTTCGAGTCATGAAGGGGGCGACCTATGGGCTAGATTAAAATACTGATAGGTGAGTGGAGCCGCCAGAAATAAATGGGCACCCTTCCCTTGTAAGCCGGTTTTCAAGGGTGAATTCTACCCAAAGTTTGTATCATTTGGTATTAGAGCTAGCCACCGTATCAAGGGGTTCGAGTCACGAAGGGGGCGACCTATGAGCTAAATTAAAATACTGATAGGTGAGTGGAGTCGCCAAAAGAGAAAGGGGTACCATCAGGTCAATGTCAATAGAGACCCACAACCTAAGTAAACTACCCACTTAACTAAAGATAACTACCCACAATCTAAGTAAACTGCCTACTACCCCATGTTAACAAATATTGACATTAAATGATCAAGTTAACAATTGAAGCTAAAAACTACTACCCATCAGAGCCATCCCATCTAAACCTTCATCCATCCAAACAATCTAACATCTCAACCATGACCCTGTGGGAAGAAATTGATGCGATCTTTGATAGGATAGATCAAAGGCACAATGAATTCCAGCTTCGATTTTCCAAGCCATTCTATTCACTCACTGAAAAATTGTCCAAAATCAACCGCAGCTCCAGAAACCATTGCACTTGCCGCCAGACAGCCACACGCTGCTGCTCCACCCATTCCGCTACATCGATGGATTTTGCACCGCAACACAATCGTCTTCCCATCCTAGTTCCACATCTTCCTTTATGGCTCAACAATTGCAAAAAGAAGACGATGTGCTTTCTTCATTTGGCTCAAAAAAATAAAAAAAATAAAAATTGACGACGATCTCGGACGCTATCGCACCAGTTTCTGCACATCAACCTTGCGGACAAGGTTCCTCTTCGAGGGAGGGCGAATGATAGGTCTCATAGGACTAAACATCCACCTCATCATCCTTAGTTAAGACATAGGAGGTAGTTATTAGCTTAAATTGTTAACTTTATCCTTTAAGAGCATTCCCAATGGAGGGGTCATATTTTTATGTAAAATGGCTCCTCATAACTCACTTTTATCTAGTTTAGCTAAGCCATTTTTCAATGTCTCTACATCTCATTAGCTATATTTCTATTTATTCTATTAAAATATTATTAAAAGTAAGAAAAGTTATGGGAAGAAGAGAACATGTGAGAGGAAAAATGGGAAAAAAAAAATTGAGAAAAAGAGAACATGTAGAGAAAAAGTGGGAAAAGATTTGGAAAAAAGAGAAAACAGGTGAGAGAAACAATAAAAAATAAAATAGCTCCCTTGAAAAGTGCTGCTACATTTAGCTTTTTTTTTAGCTCTTCCAATCAAATATCTATTTTACTTTTTTTTTTTTTGCTAATCCAATGTAGGAGGTTTTTTAAACATTTGAAGAGCTATTTTAGATAAAAGTAATATTTGGCTCTTCTATTGAGAATGCTCTAATGTCAATATTTGTTAACATTGGTAGTGGGTAGTTTACTTAAATTGTAGGTAGTTATCTTTAGTTAAGTGGATAGTTTACTTAGATTGTGGGTAGTTATATTTAGTTATGTGGGTAGTTTTTTTTAGTAAAAGTAGTAACCGTTGTTGTATTAAGTTTATATATATATTTGTGTCATTAGAATAGAAAAGGTAGAGAAGAAAGTGTTTGTATTGTGGTATGCCTCCAGCTCTAGGTGGAGATTTGTATTGTGGTTACTCCCACCCCAAGTGAAGATAATCAATTTATCTTATTGACTCTGACTGGGACCTATCAGTTTCTTGTTATGGCTTGTGGCCCTGCGTAGGGGATAAGTACTCTGCTTACAAGCAATGCACGAATTGGAGTGTTTTGATGACAGTATCCGCCGCTGGGCTAGGGAAAGGTGGCGGGTTACTGGAAAAGCCTACCATTGAAAGGATGACACCTGGCCGTGAATTTGAGTTCGACTTGAGGTAATATGAAATGTTAAATGAGTGAACTGTGTCAGTATGCCTAAGCACCTACAAATTGCAATCTTATGAAATTTCTCACTCTTTTCAGTTCTCACATGTAACCAACTCATCACTAGATAATTAGTAATCACAAAAAAAAAAAAAAAAAAAAAAAATCACCAAATCTGGAGGTCCCCTGGCCTTGTTTTGAAGTCCTTCAAGTCGGTTGGAAGCTTAATTCTTCATCTTGTTACATATCTAACCAATATGCTAAAAGCTGAAATATGAAAAATTAGGCCTTTAAACCTATCCCATAATAAGTTGGCCCGGTCTAGCGCCCATACCTCAAAGTGGGCTGACCGTGATCGTAACAATCCACCACACTTTTGTGACAATGTTCATGGTGGCCTACTCTATAGCGGCTTTCACTTCGAATTTGGTATACCTTTTCACTTTTGTGGCAGCTTCACTCAGGCACTAGGTAGTCCTTTTTCGAGATTTGAAAACATGACATGGTGTATGCTCTAATACTAAATGTTAAGTACCTAATTAATATGCCAAAAGCTCTAGAACTGATAGAACGTGAAAAGTTAAGCCCTTAAACCTATTCCCTACTAGCTGACCAAATCTAGCCCTCATACCCCAAATTAGGCCCCACTAGGATCACAACACATCCATTTGCACATTTTCCCAAATTTTGGCCCCGTTGGGGGTTGGCTGTGTGCCACCCCAGCCACCCTAGAGGTAGCTAGGCAGACATGCTAATTGTGTTATTGTAACACGAGTCAACTTTTAATTTGGTGTTACATGGCATAACATTTTAAAAAATAAGGGAACCTTGACAAAATGACCTATTTGCTAATAGAATTTCGGAGATTATAAATCAGTAAAATTTAACTCTTAGAGAACGATTTGGTAAAAGGTGATACCTCAAGAGCCTATAGGGCATTTTTTCCTAAAAGCTAAAGTTTTAAAGCTAGGTGTGGAACTACATGTACACTTGGGGAGTATAGAACCCCCAAAAATTTCAAATTTTCCCACCTCAAGAGCCTATAGGGCATTTTTTCCTAAAAGCTAAAGTTTTAAAGCTAGGTGTGGAACTACATGTATACTTGGGGAGTATAGAACCCCCAAAAACTTCAATTTTCTCAAAATTATATGATATAGACCCTTCAAAATTAATTTTTTTACCACTCAAAGAGTCTTCTTTTTTAGTTTTACCCCACTCACACCTAAAATTCTAGTTCTAACCCTGTTTAAATCCAAGAGGCAACGAGGAGCTTTTACTTATTTATAAATGTTTGCTGGCTCAATTTTTTTTTTTTTTTCCTCCTAAAATCCAAATAAAAATTTATGCCGTAAAAATAAAAAATTTTACCACGATGTTGCAGGACAACAATATGTACACACAAGTTCTCCCGTCATGGTCATCCATATATATCGGTAGCAAGCATAAAATACTAATCAAAATTATTAAATGCCACATTTGGTTATAGCCTCCGGTTGTATATTGCACATACATCATTCCTATTCCCATTCATTAAGAAAGATGGCATGTTAAGGGCATTTTCTTTGAATATAAGAAGCCCCATGCTCTTCATACCTGTTGATAATAGCACACAAAAAGTGAAATGATGAAATAACGTATAAAAAAGTACAAGTATTCACTTAACGAGAAATACTTCACACACTCTAAATGCACACTTTTTGACATGACACTAAAAATCAACATTGAATCTAAAATCCAATAGTGAACCATCAAAAGGGAATGTGCGGGAGTCTGTGTAGTATTTCTCTTCACTTAATGCTCAATACTGATTTCGTAAGCACGATGTCAATTTTTTGTTCGGATAGATAAGAAAATAAAAATAGTAAAAGGATTAAATTGTTCATCTAAACTCCGAAGTTAATTGCACTGTTCCAAGCAAAATCCTGGTGAAAAGGTGAAACTTACTCTGCCTTGGAGAACCACATCTGCTGGAATGAACCAAGAGAAGCCAATATGCTCCCTCCTATCCAGACACTGCAAAAAGTACTCAGCACCAACAATAAGTTGGACGAAGCAACAATGTATGAATGTCATATACATACAAGAATTTCGCCAAAAAACAATCAAAGAAAGACATCTTCTTTCACCTACTATAGAAGTATAATATTCAAAACTTAAAAGGCTGCAGCACATAAAATAGAGTTTACGATTTCATTGGTGGGGTGGGGTTGATGACGTGAATAAAAGTGTCACGATCAATAGATTGAAATTGCTTAAGGTAGAAAGCTAATCAGATCCAACCGTGCTGTGCACAAGGAATTGGTCTATATCTAGGTTGTACTAGTCCGAAGATACCTAGTAAAACATGTTAAAACACTTATTGTATACAGATGCATGAGATCACATAACATTATGCTTCAAGCTTACAGAAATGTACATCCTCATTATGCTCCAAGCTTAAGAGAAATCTAGAGAGACAGACATGTCAAATTGATGCCACCTTTACTCGGGATAAAAAGGATGTCCCCTCGCTCAAGCAGCACAAGTAGTCCTCAGACATTGTAAAATTAGATCTTGTAAGATAAGAAATTGTAATGAGATTTGGTTATTAACTACAGACGTCTTTGGTTGTTAGAGTAGGCTTATTTACCTCCACATCAGTCCAAAGAAAAATCAATTCGTCTTTTTTAGATGTAAGTTTTGGGCTAACCAAAGAAAAAAAATCTTTTTAGATTTACCTCAACCCCGGTACATAATCTAATCCCTCAAAAACTACACATTCTTTTCATAGCAATATGATGAAGCATTTCAATCAATATAAATCCTGGGAAACTGTTGTACAAAATATTATTTCTATTAACTGCAACTGGAATCACTGCCGCTGTACTTAGGCTCAGACAAATATATTTATCCTTTTTTTTAAAAAAAGAAATCGAAAAATTTTATTAGAAGCATAAGGCGCCCCTAACTACACAGAGAGTAGGCAAAAGGAAACACCTAACTAGAAAAAGCAAAAAACACCCCATAATACCCCCAAAACCCCAAGCAAGAAATATAGTCCTTTTTTTCTTTTTCTTTTTCTTTTTTTCATATTATAAGCTACACTACCAAGAAATATTAGGACTAACTTTTCCACGTACACAAACCAATACTTAATTTTCATAGAATTCCTTGTACCCTTTTTCTTGCTCTCACTAGTCTGCATTTCTTTTCCTTTTTCTTTTCATCAAAGGGCTACATGAGCCAGGGAGGAACGTTATAATGGTTGTTTTCTGAAATTAGTCAATATGACTTGATGTCTTATTTCCTTTATTTGTCTGCTGGTAACCACCCTTGTGTTAATGGAACTATATATATATATATATATATAAAACATGGCACATATACACACCTGACACTAAGAGAGAGAGAGTGAAAGTAAAATGCTTCCTACCTGAATCTCCTTTCTGTTGCATTTCCACTCGCCAATACTTTAACTCTAGCAGCTTGAGGAGACTCCTACACATTGAAGATTATTACTTTTTTATAAGTAATCGAAATATCATTAAAAACGGAAAACGCAACACAGAAAGTATACAAGAGAAACGCCTAATGATATCTCAGACAAGCAAGAACTCCACATAAACCTTAAATTCTTCATGATTTTCATAAGGTGTGGGTGTGGGTGTTTTGAGGTGGAATCTACAACATTAAAATATTAAGTTGAAGGCTTGAATGTTCCACTGAAGATTGCAGATGACAAGTTGGATGAAATTATTAGAATTGCCACTCAAACAATAAGATCACAGATGTTACTTTTTAAGTTATTTAGTTGTCGAAACACCAAGTCATTTAATACTTTTTTTTTTATAAGTAATGTAGAACTTTATTGAAAAAGTGTAAGGCACCCCAAAATACACAGGCCGTATACACAAGGTGCTCTTACAAGCCCAAAACCCAAGAAACAGCAAAGACCCCAGCAAAAACCCTCCCCAAACCCACCAGAAACTATCATGGACCCCACAAACACACTAAAGACACCCAAAACCCACCTGAAGCCCCACAGGAAGAAAACAAATGACAAACCCCAGCAAAAACCCTCCAAAAATACCCCCAAAACCCAATAGAATCACCCAAGAAAAACTCCCCACAAACACCAACTACTTCCTTCCCCTCCTATATAGATCACACCCCTAAAGCCATTCTGCCACGAACTTGTCCTTAAGATGAGAAACAAACACTCAGAGAAGATGCCCAAAGCATGAAGAGGGAAGGACCACCGGTGATGTCAGTAGCCACCACCAACATCAACCCGGCCGGGGAAGACTCACAGATAACCGGCGAAGAAGAACCACCAGCCTAATAATAGTTAATTAGTAGGTGCCTATTATGTTATTTACTTGTCTTTATTGCGTAAGTGTAATTTAATTTAGTTAGTAAGCCTTTGATCCTCCATCTTCCAGGAGGTTTTGGTGAGGATGAACATGGGTCATCGTAGTGGGGTAGCAGTTGGGTCATTCAGTGGGAAATGGGACACTCAATTGCAGTTAAGTGTTAGTGGGATAATGAGTATGCAGTAGCAGTTAAGGTGTAAGAGCATTCCCAATGGAAGAGCCATATTTTTATGTAAAATGGCTCTTCAAAACTCACTTTTATCTAGTTTAGCTAAGCCATTTTTAAGTGTCTTCACATCCGATTAGCTATATTTCTAAAAAAAAGGTGGAAAAAGATTTGGGAAAAAGATAAAGCAGGAGAGAGAAACACTAAAAAATAAAATGGCTCCCTTAAAAAGTGCTGCTACATTTAACTTTTTTTTTAGCTCTTCTAATCAAATATCTATTTTACATTTATTTTTGGCTCATCCAATGTAGGAGGTTTTTTGAACATTTGAAGAGCTATTCTAGATAAAAGTAGCATTTAGCTCTT
>NC_081542.1:10514585-10544519 GCF_901000735.1 Corylus avellana
AAAAATAAAATGGCTCCCTTAAAAAGTGCTGCTACATTTAACTTTTTTTTTAGCTCTTCTAATCAAATATCTATTTTACATATATTTTTGGCTCATCCAATGTAGGAGGTTTTTTGAACATTTGAAGAGCTATTCTAGATAAAAGTAACATTTAGCTCTTCCATTGGAAATGCTCTAAGGGGGTCAGTAATTCAGTAGCAGTTATCAGTGCATCATGTGTATTTAAGTGAGACTATTTCTTAATGAAAGGTATCAAAGTATTTGCACCTAAAGCTGTGAGCTTATAGCCATGTGCTATAGAGGGATTGGCCCCTTGAAGTGCCATAGTGTTTTTATTGCTTTTTATTTACCAATTATCATCCCCAAATATCTAGGCTCATAACAGAGGTCTATTACCACAGACAACGGCGACCCAGCCGGAACATACCCAAAAGGCAAACCCACAACCATCACCAGGATCAGGTTGGTAATCGATGAGCTGTCCAACCACGGCGGGAATAAGAAACCGGCGACAGTAAAACTCACCGGAACACACCCAACAAGCTGGAAAACCCCATTCGAAGTCGCCAGGACCAAACCAGCCACGGGCAACCCAAGGGCCTGGCCAGATAGTCCCACACTGGCTATTGACTCAAAAACCACTTATGGGCCACTATCAGAGCCCTTATGGAGTTGGGCTTAGACGTGGACTTGGGCTTGGGCTTGGGGCTTAGACGTGGACTTGGGCTTGGGCTTGGGGCTTAGACATGAACTAGGTCATTTAACACTTAAAGCCCACTGCAAGATGAGACTAATCCATATAATCATTGAAAAAACAGTACCAACCAGAAAGTTCACCAAGAGTTGGGAGGAAAAAATTTAAAAAAAAAAAAAAAAAACAAAGGAGAAGAAAAAAAAACACAGTAGGTAGTGCTTCGGGGAAAAAAATATACTTCTAGCAAATCTTTCTCAAGGCGTTCCTTCAACTGTTGCATTGATGCTGTGCCACCAGCAAGCTGCATACAAGAGAAACAGCAGAACCAAATTAGTTCGAAAATGCTCCAAGCTAGAGTAAACAAAGAAAGTTACTTCTGTCAGATATATATATATATATATATATATATTGTGATGTCTGATCCAGTTTCATTAAGAAATTAGTTGATGTCCCTAATGTTGTCTCTGAAGCACACGTCAAGGAGTCCCATGGAAAAGCTTATATCCTTGATATAATAATTAGCCCAATTAAGCTACTATGAAGTCTGCAGATATGATACATTATAAAACTATAATACTTTTATCAATTTTTCCACCAAAAGGAAAATATTATAAGATATCCAACTTAAACTAGGTTACACTCAAGTTTTCAATACCTAGTTGCATTTTATAATCTACAACAAACAAGAAACAAAGACAAGAATTTGATGGGAGTAGGAATGTTACATGACATTTCAAGGAAGAAAATTGAAAAGGAAAGAGGCGAGCTGACACATATTAAGTTTACCAGTATACTACTGAATAGCTCTCTCCGAATATCCACGTCACATCTATTAATACTGTCTATTACCTGAACAGATTAAAAAGAAATCAGTAATTGAAGAGTGATTGAAAAAATAATTAAAGCGCAAATACATGCAAGTGTACATCCATAATGAAATAAAAGGAGCTTACCATCTGTGGCAAACCACGAACTGAAGGAGCAATCTCCGCAAAATTATCCATACCAGGAATTGTCTGAGGTTTACATCATTAACAAAATTTGAAACATGAACAAACACCAAAAGAAAAAAGGGAATTTGCATTACCAAGTAGATATGTGCACAAAACCTCTAAGATCTAAATATCAGTTCAACCAGTTTGCATATGTACATTAATATTTTTGGTAAGCGCACATATACTAAAACTGAAGATCAGATGTTTATTGCACATGCACTTGTCAAGAAATGATCAGTCACTGAGGTGAATGAAAATTAAAGAGGGATAACATTTAGGAACCAAATGTGCTCTTGTGCCTACGATGTAAGAATTTGAGATTAATGCAGCCAATATTCAGTCAAAACTAGAACTATGGGGCACTGAAAAGCTATGAAATAAACATCACAGAATTCAACTGATCATTACAAAGTGTTGTCAGAGGAATTTACGAACCTTTTTTTTCTAAGCAATAAACAAGGGGACTCTTGATTCTAATTGGGGTGGGGGGTGTGGGGTGGGGGGGGGGGTTTGGAGAGGAGAGTGAGAGAAAGAATTTGTTGGAATGCTTCCATAAACATCATGGGAAGCAGCTCATATAACTACATCATGTGCCCGAGAGCCGGCACTTCTATAACATTGTTTGCCGTCCACTTTGAGAAAAGCTTGAGATGTTGGTGCATGTCAGAGATTAAGGGGGACATGTGCCAATCAGAAACTAAGTCTTTGTGCTAGATTGCCACGATTAACGTGGAATCTCCATAGGATTAGGTTTTGCTAGCCCATATTTGCTGCATGGGTCACTGCCAGCAAAGCTGTCCAAGCTTCCTCGGAATTAACTTCAAGAGGAGGAAGACATTCAGCTCCGGCTGAGATAGAGTCCAATTTCATCATTGAAAACAGCTGTGGCGAAAGAAAAGGGATCCCTCATAGTTACATCAAAGATAGCTTTGATGAAATTTTTCGAAAGGGGAGACCATTCTTCTAGGCAAGAAGACAATTTTTCCAGTTGTAGTTTGCATGAATGATTTAAAGAAAGTTAGAGGCCTGTTATGCTTGATGTTGTTTTTGCGCAGCCTACCTCACACCTTATTATTTAGGTTTTGAGAAATATAACAATGATCAAAATACCCACAACCCTAATAATTCTTCTAACACTCCCTCTTAAATTTGAACATATATATTGCATAAGCTCAGCTTGGAAGAAACAAGCAAATGAAAAAAAAAAAAAAAAAAAACTCTTAACACTCCCCCTCAAGTTGGAACAACTTAGAGCACACAATACACACACACAAAAAAAAAAAAAAAAAAAAAAAAGTCGATAAAACCTCAATGCTGGTCGAAAACTTGCTAGAAAACTACAACGGGCGGTCAGATCTTGCCGTAAAACACCAAGGCCAGTAGGATCTTGCCGGAAAACACCAAGGGCCGGTTGGAACACACAAACACCCTAGACCGGTCGGATCTCAATGCAAAACACCAAAAGTCAGTCGATCTCACCGCAAAACACTAAGGCCGATAGGATCTCAACAACCAACTACAACAATTGATTTTTTTTTTTTTGATAAGAACTACAACAATTGATTGATGATCAATGCGACCAACAATAGTCAACCACAACCAACAACATTGGATTGATCATCAATACAACCAACAACAAAAAATCAACACCGAAAACTTGTAAACACAACCAAGCCCTCAAATGCTCCTGGCTTGTAGTGCAGATCTAATTGATCAAAGAAAAGACCTCCGGCTAAATGGAGTTTTGGACAGTGGGGTTTCTAGCCATCCAGATAAAATCCAGGATGATAGAGGCAAAAATCTGGAAATGATGCACCTCCACCGACGTGATAGAAAGAGTTGCATGGGGATCCAAAATAGATTTAATCCAAACATGAATGGGCTGGTCAGCAAAGATGAAGGTATTAATGGGCCATTGTAGTTCACACCAAATGATTCTAGCTACGTTGCAGCCAAGAAAGAGGTGCTCTATTGATTGCAGATGAGAGTGGCATATTGGGTAGCTTAGTCTTCAGAAGTAGATAAGCGGATGAATCTGGAAATGTTAGTTTGGTAGGCAAGATGTTCCAGGAAAGTTTCCAGAGAAATGTTCGAGTCTTTCATGCAACCTGAGTTTCCAAAGTGTTTTCCACTCAGAATTAGATAAAAGGCTGGTACGAGTAGGACTCAATTGTCGATCAATCTCATGAGCCGATAGAAATATTGGCACTGCATTTTGAATCTTGTAAAGCCAAGAGTAAGTTGGCTTTTTGATTGAATCTGGTGTTTATACAATCAAAAATGGCAAAATAAAGCTCCAATTAACTAATAAAGGAGAAGGGGTTCAACAAATGTCATATCCAAAACCCCAGGAAGATGGTATGCACACTGGGAATACGCTAAAGTGCAGGAAAACTGTTGTTAGTTAAGAAAAGTTCTCATTAATCACATGGTGCTTACAAGTGAGCTATTCAGAACATGAATAGTATCACTAAAGCAATTAAAGCCAATTTCTCCACTATATATATATATATATATATATATATATATATATTGTTAGGTAATTGGCCCTAAGGGGAGAGAGAAGGGAAGATTCAAACTAGTAACATTCGCTTCATGAGGCGTGGTCTGAGCCGATTGAGCTACCCCTTGGGTCCCCACAATCATTTTTAAAAACTCAGCAGCATAAAAATCAGACACCTCAGCTAGAGAGAGCAAGCTACAGAAATCATGCAAGCTACTGGAGACAGTCTAGAGACTACGCTGCAACACAGTTCCAAAATTTTCTGACACAAGTGACAACATGTCTGTTCCTTAGCTCATTCATTTTTTCTTCTTTACTCTTTTCACTTGGACAGCAGCTTGGCAAGCTCCTTTAGTGATAAATTTCTCTGATTTTCTCTTTCTATTCTCTTCTTCTACTTAGGCGCTTTCCTTTATACTCCCTGTGTAAATAGGTTGCGCCCCTTTACGCTTTTGTTTTATATAATATTATTTATCAAAAAAAAGAGGCCAAGTAAATAAAACAACTACAAAAATCCTTTCTCCACCATTGATGAATATTTTCAGCATCACAACAATCAGACATCTCCAGAACTTCAAACTGCATCAACATAGATGAGAGATTGGCAAAGCCACATCTAATTTCTACCGTGTTCGAGCAAACGACTTATCTTTCAGTGTCTTACTAAAGCAATGTACTAGAAAAGGTTACCAGTTAAAGTTAGAAAGTTAGAATTAACAGAGAGCCAATTAGACTTTTAAAGGTAGAGTCCAACTTAGCCAATATACGGGCAAAATGACTTAGCTATCTCAACCCCATAGAATCATAATAGACTAGACAAGATTAACGTATAAAGACAAATATTAAAAGTCCGAATTGAATGAGAAAGATAATAACTTTTTTTGATAAGTAATAGTCAAGTTTTATTAAAAGTGTAAGGCGCCCCTACGTACACTGGAAGTATACAAGCGGAAACACCTAACTAGAAAAAGAAAATAACAACAAAATATAATCAGATATGCACCCAAAATTTTCAATTTATCTGAAAAATATATATAAAAATCTGACACCATGTAAATTTGCAAGCCACCCACCTGAACCAACGATGGATTAAATAGAATATCAGGAATCTTGAATCTGTCAGATCCAATTTCAATTGTCCTGTGTTATGTGGAATAAAATAACTAGATATCAATATTAGAAATAACAATTTAAAGCTTATCAAGCAGAATAAAACTAGGTAATATTATGTTGTTATGATGCCACATTGTGTCTCATGAATCCATAAAGGTTACAGAGACAAGAACCAACAAATTCAAAGATGCAAAGCAATGAAACAAGATGAAATCTGATTACAGGTAACAAAAGAGTATGGGACTTACTGGCCATCAGGTAGCTCGTATGGTGTCATTGGAATGTTGGAATAAGCACTTTCTGTGACAACAAGGACACTATATGAGAATGCTTAGTATGATTGATGCGTCTAAAGATCAAAGCATTTCCCTATGCAGTGGACATTTAATCTTAAGAGCATTAACAAGATTATCAAGGTTAAATATAGAAGAACAAGACCAATTGTATATTGTCTAATGCTAATCTGAAAGTATTAATTCTTGGCTTCTCAGGCTTGACATTTTCCAAGATTCTTTATTTTCCAAGATTCAACTTAACCTAGTTTTGAAAGAATTAATTTATCTCAGTAGTCCTCAAGTAGTAGGCTCATTGCCCTCAAACCCTAATGAACAGATACGGTTGTGCTGTACAGGGGACCTTTAATCTAGGAAGATAAATTTATCTTCAAACACCCATGAGTAAAGATGCCAAAATATATATTGCCAAATGTATCCGCTAGATGGGGCACCTTTGAGTACATTCCTTCCAACAATAACTAACACTGTTCCAACTCATGTCAGCCACATGCCATGATCCAACATGTGTCCACACATGTTCGAGTCCTCTCAGCATCTAATGCTGCACAATTAAGACATTAATTCTATATAGAACATGCTTTGCTAGAAATTAACGTGTGAGGATCCAAGATGTGTCATCTACAATCCATTCCCAACCCAAACCCCCTAAGAAGTAACAAACTGGAGGGGGGGGGGGGGGGGGGGGCGTGGGTGGGTGGGTGGAAGGTATGGAAGAATCAGGTACTGGACCTATCACCAGGAGTTAGGGAACCCTTACAATTTTATTTTTTTATTTTTGATAAGTAGAAGCCTTTCAAACAATGAGGAAAACATCCAAAAATGCACTCACAAATTTTATGAATTGCTACAAGAAACATCCTTGCAGACAAAGCAGTAACCACAAAAAAAAAAAAAAAAACACATTACCCAAATAAGTTAAGCAAAGACATACATGCATATATGAATCTCCAATTAGAAAAAATGTAATGCGCAAAAACAGAGTAGAAAAGCAGCTGGAGGTATACATATGGGAAAACACAAACCATCATATGGAGTATCTGGGGCCCGACATACACATTCCTTAATATCACTGGAGATTACCCTCTGCAACAGGAAAACGACCAGAAAAAAATGAAAGGGTACTCCTAGCATATAAAATATAAAGGATAAATCATCTAAATAAAGAGAAATGCTACCCGAGCTCCCACATTTTACTCCCTCACCCTAACACCCTGACGTGGCAGATGGTTTCCACTATCCCAAACCAAACCCCATCTGAAGAATTCTTGGGCACAAAATCCAAGGGCTTTTTGGGAGGTATAACCCTCACCCTCTTCTCTAGAGCCTTTCACTGTCACAATCCAAAGGTGCAGATCGCCTTTTCTAGGTGAATTGAATGAAATCCTTCAAAATCCTTTCAGGGAGCATTGTGTCTTCTTCATCCTTATTTTTAGCAACAGCTCTAATCTCCTCCCTAATTTGGTTGAAAGACCTACATAAGGCAGGAGAACCACCCCTCAGATCCTCAAGCGTGATCATCTTTCTTCTTCTTATTGAGTTCCAAAAGAGTTTCAGAAAAGCAAAAAAAAAAAAAGGAAAGAAATTGAATTCCAAAGGATTTTCGGAGAACTAAAAGCAAGGCAAGAAATTGGCTGAAGGACCCATATAAGGCAGGAGAATCTCTCTGGATCAATTTGTGCCTCTGTATTGTACACCCACATTCTTGTAGCTTCTTGGGATAGAAGGTTGGTGAAAAGAGGGGTGAGTCAGAGATTCAGCAAGCTATTGAAAACTTACAAAGTAAGCCATTTTTTAATAAAGTACATAAAACAAAGTCAATTTAATAACAAAGTATGACCAATGCCTGGTTTGTGAAAATAAAGAAGAAGCACAAAACAGAGCAAGAGACCCAAAGAGCATTGGCCGTACTCTCAACCAATTTCTTGCCTTGCTTTTAGTTCTCCGGAACTCCCTTGAAATTCAATTTCTTTCCTTTTTTTTTGTTTCTCTGAAACTCTTTTGGAACTCAATAAGAAGAAAAAAGATGACCACGCTTGAGGATCTGAGGGCAGTTCTCCCACCTTATGTGGGTCCTTCAACCAAATTAGGGAGGAGATCAGAGTTGCTAAAAATAAGGATGAAGAAAACGCAATGCTCACTGAAAGGATTTTGAAGGATTTCATTCAATTCATCTAGAAAAAGCGATCTGCACCTTTGGATTGCGAAAGTGAAAATGCTCATAAAAAGAAGAGGGTGAGGGTTATACCTCCCAAAAACCTCTTGGATTTTGTGCCCAAATATGTCAGAAAGCAACCCTATTTTACACGTTAAATGGGCGCTAGATAGTGGAAATCTGATGTGGCAACTGTCACGTCTGGGTGTAAGGGTGGGGGAGTAAAATGTGGGAGTACAGTTAGCATTTCTCCTAAATAAATAAATAACTGTGAAATCGCAGACCTGGGAGTAAAGCCTGTAGCTTTCTGTTGTATTTGGAAAATCCATGTCTACTGTCTGCGAGATTCAGAAAAGTTAAGTGTCCAAAGAATGACAGTATTGAATAATGTTAACAAATGCACCTGATGACTTATAGCATGAAAAAGCATACAACAGAAGCAAATGTGAATACAGAATTAGGAAATGTAGTGCTTTTCATTCAAGATAATAATGGAAGGCAGAACTAAGAATCTTGAGTTATCTAGTAGTGCAACAATAAAATGTATTCTCAAACCGAGAAGCACTGAGAAGCATGAAAAAGCATACAACAGAAGCAAATGTGAATACAGAATTAGGAAATGTAGTGCTTTTCATTCAAGATAATAATGGAAGGCAGAATTAAGAATCTTGAGTTATCTAGTAGTGCAACAATAAAATGTATTCTCAAACCGAGAAGCACTTTAATAAACCAAGACACATACAGAGAAGCATCAGTCTTTTTGGTAAATACACCAAGACACATAAGAGGAACAGTGGTCAAGGTGTGGAAGACAAACCTCTTTCTGATAATTTAACTCTAATCTTGGGCAACAACCAACAGCTTTTTGGATTTCAAGGGCTTTTATTATAAGCAGAACGTCATATTATCAAATGGGAACCAGGTATATCTTAGGGCCAAATGAAACCAAATTTCAGTGCCAACATTCCCGTTTGGACCAAGTGAATTCATTGTTAAAGAAGTCATTAATTCTTAGTGAATAAGGTCCTATGTTTCTGAACCCCCAAAAACAATTCTCACATGAGCCTTCTCGAATAAAACTTGGACGCTACCTGACCATGTAGGTATTATAATGCTGTGGTTCTAAGCATAGCAAGAAGTCAAGACACAGGAGGTGAGGGAAGACATGAGATTGAAATATGATACCTTCCAATTCCATACCACAAATAAGAGGGAAAAAAAAAGAATGACTTATGTGCACAAAAGAAACTACCACTGAGAATCATTAAATACCTGAAACTCTCCTGGCCGAGTTTCCTTTCTCTTGAATGAAAATCTGGGTTTTATCTGTGCAACAGACAAGAAGAAAACATTCTAAAACTAAAAAGAAAGGAAACTAAGCACCTTGAGACAATTGATTTGTCTTTCAAGATTAAAAAAAAAAAAAAAAATTACTCTAGCCACTTACCATAATACCTTTGCTTTCCAAACTTTTCAATAAGCAATCACTGAGATATTCTCCTCCAATTGCAGAAGATGCCACAGCCTATATTTGCAAATGCAATAACAAGGCAAAGAATCTTTTACAAGTTGAGAAAAGCTTTATCAAAACTTTTAACATACGGGCATTAACAAATATTGTCCTTTCATATGCCAGGGGTGGGGGGAGGGGCCACATTATAGACATATAAGATGAATGTTAACTTCTAAAAGTGAAGCTTATATCATCACCGAGTAACATTATTGTGTGAAAATATAGAATATGTCAACAAAAGATGGCCATAGAAACTTATCGACTAACATGCTAATAACCTTTATACAATAAGTCAGCATAGTACATAAAGGACAATGTGATTTATTGAGAAGTTATCACAAATATCACTTGAAATTAAAAATATTAAGGAGCACCATAAAAGGGAAGAAAATTTTCAAGCACACAAAGCTACCAACACACACACCCACATATTGATATACTGCACAAAAACTTGGTTAAAAATATATATATTTCAAAAAAAAAAAAGTAACAGTAATCAGATCCTCTCAAAACTAAGCGTTCAAGTCACATGCAAGAATCCCGTGTGTAGAAATTGGGTAAAAACTGAGTTTGCTTGACACGTAAACAGAAAATATGAACTCAAATAAAATTGTGAAGCAAGTCATTCTTTCTTTTGGTTGGAAGGTGGGCGATACCTTCTGAAGAACATAACCATCATGCACTGGGGCAACTGTAGTTGATCCTCCACCACTGAATTAGTTGGTAATTATCGAAAATATCATACATTAGTTTTGCTTCTAACATATATCAAGAAATATTAGAAGAGGATAAACATTGGATCAAAATATAAGTGAAAAGGAAAAACTTAACAATTGCACACAGTGCATTTTTATTGACAAGAATATTCTAATCAACAGATTTCTTGCATGGAGAAGGACAGAGAAGGAATAACATTCTTTTCGATTTCAAAAAATTACTAACATATTCATTTAGACGACAGAAGGAACATAATATCAATTAATAAGTCAATTTCTTTTAACTCCAAAATATTGAGAATCGATTAATTCCCTTTGAAAATTGTGCTGAAATTTTTACTAAGAAATTGATGAAATTCAGTGTTCAAACTTCTAATACCTCTGCAACAGCAAGCATAATGCAAATGAAACCAAACTACAGAAATGAGGAGCACATTGTTGTAACATATCCAATACTCTTCGTCTTTTGAGCTCATATATGCATTTAAATATCTTTTCTTTTTTTTTTCAAGTACTTCTTTCTCAGCTTTGTGATACTTTTTTGGTGTCTTAACGGTGTAGCCCAACATATTAAAGAAATTCAAATGTTTTCCATTCCACCTATAAAAATCTAAGGAAACAATGTAAAGAAAAAGTAACTCAAGAAAAGGAGAGAAGGTTTGAGCCAATATGAAACTCCTAAGATAACCCCCAAGAAACACTAAAATTCAAGCAATATTACTCCATAGCATGAAATGTCACAAAATAATCACAGAAATACAATCTAACTATGATATACAAAGTGGCCTAAACTAAAAGGGATGTCAAACAATAACACTTTAGCAGTTGGTAGAAAGGTAATGCAAGAAGAGAAACCGATACTGATACTGAATACATATATCCTACCAGTCAACAACTAATGAGGTAGCACGCCCTGATGCAAAAGATGTGAGAACCTGGCATCAACAAGCACTCCAATCAATCACCATACTGACATTTCTTGATAAAGGAGAGGAAAAAGAGCATATTCATATTGATACTCAGACTGATTCAATTAGAAGTGAGTTCATGGGTCCACTAGGGGCATACAGCATTCTTGGCCAAAAATAGTGCGGGAACTTTGTACTTCTCAAACATAAGCTCTGCCGTCCTGTCAGATACATGAAAATCAAACTCTTTTACTACAAACTAATATCCTAAAGAATAAAATACAAAGACCTAAAACCATTAATATTGGTTATCAATAAAAGAAATAAAGCTTTATTGAGTTAGGTTGGTAGAATTATTCATCATCAACAAATAAAATATAACTAAATAAAAACTGTTTAGCAAATATGCAAAGTTAGAGCCAGATAATGAAAGAATATAGCCCTGTGTGACAAGAACCTTTATTTTGTCAAGATTTTATAAAGAAACCACTAATCAATTACCATGCTTTCCATCCAATAGAACTTAACAATATGTGCTATTTAAACCATGAAATTAAACTTTCCTCCATTAATCAAACCAATTTAAATGTTACAAAAGAACCTATTAGACTAATAGGATGGCACTTACATGCAACATTTTTATACAACTGGCACCCTATTCTCGACAAATTCAACTAAAATGCATTTATGCGTAAGATCATTCCACTTTCTAAAAGAGCAATATTAAGTCTTAGTTTTTCATAATCTTAAATCTTAAAACATTTCCATTCACCCAAATTAACATCATCATCTCCACAATAAGTTGCTTTTGCACTTTTGCTTAAGGTTATCTTCTCATAAAGCTTCTGAAGAAAGTGTGACACGGATAACTTATATCATCCTTTCTTAAATTGTAGGTAACCCATCTGAGGCAGAGAGGGCAAAGGTCAGCACTCAAAAGGTTTCGTCCAAGCTTATTCACTTTGAAGTCAGTACATGTGATGCAAAGCATATAGAAGAGGACTTTTTACGAACACTTGATCATCCGAAGAGGAACACTAAAAGGAAGCCTAGGCGTCCATAAGTTTGATTATGTGATCAATCTTAGTTGATTTTTTTGATGTTTTGTGTCTTGAACTTTAGTATTTTCTTATGTTAAGTCTTTTAATTTTTATGTAACAAGTCATGTGACTATTTAATTAGGCATGTGACCACTACATGACAGATCTAGAACGGTTAGATTAGATTTGAATTAGTGGTTGTGATCGTGTCTTAACTAGGGAATCAACTTATTATCTTATTTAGAGTTTTCTGAAGTTGTAAGAGCAGCTTTTTCCAGAGAATTGAATGAACTTTCAGCCAACATTTGTGGCTTTTCTCTCCCTTTCTCATGGGGATTGAGTTTGGGTATTCTTGCTAATTTGATAGCTTAAACTCTCTTTTCCTTTCATTCATATTCAGAATTGCATCAACATGGCGGCTGTTGGATCTTTCCAGACCAGAAGTACATACATGCACCTTAATCCAAGTTATATGCATTGAACGAATAGTTGGGCTGTTCTCTCACAATGATCAACTTCAAAAATTAATTGTTACAAGAGTTATCAGGACAGAACCTAGACAGTTAATGAAAGATAGCCTAAAAAGGAGTTACTCTAAAATTTGCAAGTCCTTAGATTTTTTTTCCCCCGAGTTTCAGCTGAAATTCTTGATGCAAGATAGCTTCTTGTCGAACTCTCAGTTTCATTTTGCAGAACATAAACACTAGAACTATCATTGTATCACAGAAGACCTTGTTTATACAAATAATGTCAACATATTTATGCAGTGTTCCTCAACAGTTACCAATATCTGTTCCTCAAAAGTTTTGAGGAAAAAAAATACCAGCTATAACTCAGGAAATAACTGACAAATAAAGTTGCAAGGAATGACTAAATTAAGGCAATTCTCAGTAGCTCTAAAATAACCATACTACTCGCATAAAGATTATAAATCCACGAAATGCTCTAAAATGTGTTGAAAATGAGAAGCACTCATCAAGTGTATCATCAACTAAGAAAAAATATTACACAGTGCCAGATCACCTTTCTCTTTGTTGTTGAGTATTGGAAGATGGTTCTGCAAGTAGCATTGGATGCTCTTTAGGATCAATCAATAGGCATTCCCTAAAGCAAAAGGGCAACCAGTTACAGCATACAGAAACATAATTTGAGAAAGAAAAAAATCATATAGTATAAGATGGAAAGGAAGTACAAATTTCTAGACTGATAACTGATTTTTTTATTGATAAATAACAAACATCTCTTATGGGTTTTGAACCCACAAGCAAACCTCCGCCCAGTGCTCACAAGTAGATGTGTTATTTGAACTAGAACTCATTGGTCTAAGCTGATAAATGATTTTTTAAATAAAAAATCAAAATGCTTTCACATAGTTACATTCAAAATTTGATTGTTTTCAAGCAAGAGAGATGGCATATTTCTATGTTGTTTGGAATATAACATTAAATGTAAAAGTACATACATAGGTAAATACTTGATATGCTAGCATATAAACATATTTTCTACACACAGAGAGAGAGCAATGACTATGAGATCCTTCAGACTTCACCTCATCTATGGGTGGCAACACTCTAGGCTTCTAATATCATGTTTTAGGGAATTGGAAATGAAACATTACAGGTACAATGAGGCCTCATTCTATAATGGGTCAACATCGATGGTTCAAGATCTCTTCTAAAGTATTATCCTACCACTCAAGATGGACAAATGACAGTAGCTTTGCCATATCTCCAAACTGCAAGATATCATATGTTCATCATTATTTGCCAATCATATAATATTTGTACGATTTATTAGCCCAAGCCATCTCTATTTCATGAGCACCAGAAAAGAAGTAGATGAATATCACCCTCAGTAATTACCTAAAAGCATGGTCCCATATGTTGTCAACCATATCCCAGTCAACAACAACTCCATCCTTTATGGGTGACAGAACCTAATAGAAAGCAGAAAAGATAATCAAAACCTTAAAACATGAAACATTCTGGAAATATCCTATCAAAATCCCCCTATTAACAGATAATAACTAGAAAATTTACCTCCATATGATCCCGGCGAAAACCTAAGGCTTGAGATCCAACAAACAATTTGCGTTTCCCCTTGGCTTTTTCAGAATCAAGCGTTCTGACAGTGTTTTTAGAATCTACAGCAGATCCAGAGTTATTTTCAGTTTTTTCAGTGTCATCCACCTCCATTTGATCAATTGCTCCGACAACCTTAACAAGCATAGACATATATTAACATTAGTTTTTAACTGCTTTACATGCCAGAATAAAGAAAAATACACTACAATTTCCAAGAATTTTTTTTTTCGAATAAGTAAAGCAAATTCATTAAAAGTGCAAGGGGCTTAACCCAAGTAAACAGGAAGTATACAAGATCAAAACATCCAACAACATCAAGAATGAAGAAAGCATGCGCAAAAAGCTACAAAGCTAGAGATCTTGAGAAAGGCGTTGACAAAGATCCACTCAAAAAGTGATTTAAGAAAACGCAGTTGTAGCTCCAAACTCCTCTTCTTGCAATCTTCGAAACTTCAAGCATTCCTTTCTCTCCAAATGCACCACATTAAACAAGAAGGGATTACATGCCAAACAAATAAATTATTCCGACCAAAGCATCCTTTCCAACATGCCAAGAGCTCTACTACCCTTCCGGGCATAACCCACTCTATCATTCCACAACTCTCCCATACTATCACAATGAAGAAGGAGATGATCAATTGTTTCCCCACTCTTTTTACACATACAGCACCAATTCATCACTATGATGTGACACTAACAAAGATTATCCATAGTGACAATTTTCCCTAAGGATGCCGTCCAAGTGAAGCCACCCTTAAAGGAGCCTTAGTCCTCCCAATGTTCTTCCAATGTAAAGAGAAATCAACATTGGGAATGAAAACTTTATAAAAAGTTTTGACCTTTGTCTCTTCAAAGGCGTCCAACAGATCTTATCTTCATCCCCTGACCCAACCAAACATAATACAAAACATTGAAAAGAGAAGAAACAACGTCCACCTCTCAATCATGCATCAATATGATAAAATTCATATCCCAATGCACCTCTCCATTATGAGCTAACATGTGGTCAGCCACCAAAACATCCCTATCCTGAGCAATGCAAAATAACACCGGGAAAGGCTTCCTTTAGAGGACGTTTCCCACACCAAACAACTTGCCAAACCTCATTCGAACGCCATCACCCACCTCTATGCTAACAAAACTAGAGACAGCATCCCAAACCCTCCTAATATCTTTCCAAAAACTCATCTCCGTATGGCCCAGTGACAACATTAGAGCACCAACCTCTCACCTAACTACCATATTTTTTATCCACTACCTATTGCCAATAAGCCCCTCTCTCTCCACAGCATACCTCCATAACCACTACCCCAAAAGAGCCGGATTGAAAGTGAGCAAACTCCTAGTTCCCAAACCTCCAAGATTAAGGGGAGTAAAAACTTCTTCAATGTCCAAAAAATTATATTACACTGGACAATATATTTTGCATCTAACAACTCAAGAGAGAAGATTAAGCTGCGGTGACATCTTATCACAGAAAATTCATGTACCCATGTGAACAACTGTTTCGGTCCAATTGTTTGGAAAAAAAACACAGCAAGTTACATCCTTTTAACGAAACAATCGGAGCTTAAGTAATATATGGAAAAAAACACAGCAAGTTACATCTCCTGAAAATAGCATTCATACTAAATAGCCAATTAGGCCTCAAAATTGTGAACTTTGGGGCCAAGAATAGCAGCAAAAGGCCATATTGTGAGTTGAGTGAGAGTGTGAGTGAGTGGACTAGGCCACTCGAATTTTGACTACTCGGACGTAGAAGCACTTACAGACGGGAACACAGCTTTCGGCGCATCTTCGCCGGCGTAACCAGCTTTGCAGGTGTGCGAGCCCAAGTCGATTACCATAGCTGATACCTCATCTGTAAAATTGCAAAAATAATAAAAATTTTATTAAAAAAAAAAGCAGAGTAAAATTAATGAGTGAGAAAATTCGAAAAATAAAATAAAATAAAATTGAAAGTGTTAGATGAGAAAGAAAAAAAATTCATGCACTCACCGCCTCCGTACATGGTTGCAGATTTCAGAGAGAGTTTGTTTTTTTGGAGGGTGAGGGTTTTGGAAGAACGGTGTTCTAGGGATCAGGATCCCCTCCTATTATTGAAAATACGGGAAGCTCAAATTATTAGATCTTAGCCGTTGATAAGATCTAATGGTCTATACAAGTACAAGCTGTTTTTGTTTTTACCGAGACAATAACTTTTGTTTTCCCTCCAAAAACAAAAAACTTCTTTCTCAAGCTCCTTTCTCATTCCTCCATGAAAGTTTCTTCCTCTTCACACCAGAAGAAAGTTTCATTCTGATTAATGTTGGATTTCTGCCTCCAATCAAACAAAAGAGAGCTCCAAAACAATGTAAGTTTTTTTAGAATCTATTTTCTCATACGGTCTGGGGTGGAGGGAGGTATTTCCCAAAATTTTTCCTTCATCCTGGATATATTGATTGCCATATCCAATGGTGGTTTTCTATAGATTTTCTAGATTGTTTTGGATTATTCAGAAGTTTGTCTAGATTGTTTAGGATCCAAAACCCACACGAAATTCATAAAAAAAGATCCAAGGTTCGATCGAAATTCGGACATGACCCACCGGCTGTAACAAAACCCAGACACCAAATCTTGCAGAAATGAGAAAACTAAAATCCAAGGGGAATAAGAAAAAGGGCAGAACGGGCTCTGAAATAGAAAGACAAAAGAGAGATGAGATGGGTGCAGAAATGGTTTTTTTGAGCTGAGAGAGAGAGTGATAACAAAATGGGCCACTCACGCTTGCTGACAAGATGGGTGCAGAAATAGTTTTTGTTTTTAGCTGAGATGGGTTTTTTTTTTTTGGTGTGTTACTTAAATGGTGAGAACCCACGAGCAACACAAAATCTCAAACTGGGCCACGCATGCTTGCTAACATGTATGGCCCACTTTTAGCTCATTTGATTGAAAAAAAATGCCCACTTGATTTTTTTTTTTTATGATGATTTTGCTTATCACAATGGTGATTGACTGTTTGATTATCTCTTACTGTTGCCTTGAATTTTGTTAGTCAAGTGTAAATATGACTATTTGAGGTTGGTGAGCTATTTGTGGAAATAAATGGGGGCATGAATATGTTCCTTTTAATTTCAATTTGATTGATTCTCTAAGCAAATCAATGTTCAAAAATGATGTCAATGCATTCTCAAATCCTCTACAAAAACTTAAATGTGAATGGAGGCTTCTGAAAAGAGATTTTTTTTTTTTTTTTTTTATACGCATGTTATATAGTTTTTATTTATGTAATTTTGAACTATAGTTAAATTTTGTTTCTTTTATTTTGTTATGTTATTTTGGCATATTTTAATTTTGATTTATTGTTTGTTAATGACAGAGATATACTTTCAAATTTTTTTAAAAAAAAATGGATGTCATTAATTGTGGGTGATTCCTCTCAAAATGTGAATACCAAGGCAAGTTGGACACCTCAAGTTGGTATGGAATTTGATACTCTAGAGGATGCATGGAAGCATTGGGAAAATTATAGAAAGCAAATGGGTTTTGGTGTAAGAAAACAATTTGAAAATAAAAGTAAGTTACATGGAAAAGTAACATCAAAGGGGTTTGTTTGTTGTAAGGAAGGTAAGGGTGTCAAAAATTACCAGGAAATCGGAACCGAAACCGAAAAACCGGAAAACCGGGGACCCGGTTCTAGTTCTAGTTCTAGTTTGAAAAATCAAAAAACCGGGTACCCCAGTTCCAGTACCCGGTTTTTACCGAGAATACCGGAACTGGGTTTATATATATATATATATTAAAAATTTTGATTTTTTAGGATTTTTGGGCTTTTTTATGTTTATTTTTTAATTATTTGGAACAATCACAACAAAGCCTCTTTTTAGACAAAAAAGACTAATAAATTTTTTTTAAAAAAAATGAGTCAACTTATGAAAAAAAAAAAAAAAAAGGGCTTATTTTAGGCCCAACACTTGAAATAAGCCCAAAAATCAATTTTATTCAAAAACCAGTTACCGGACCGAGTAAAACTGGAACCGGCCGGTAACCGAGGTCCCGGTTCCGGTTCCTGTTTCCCAAAACCGCGAACCGGGGTACCCCGGTTCCGGTTCCAGTTTTGGCCAAAAATCGAGAAACCGGACCGAGTTGACACCCCTAAAGGAAGGTGTTCGAAGAGTAGACAAGCGAAATCATCTTTACACTCGTCACTGAGATGAAACAAGGACTCTTTGTCCTGTACGATTGTCGATTTCATTAATAAAAGAGACTGGGAAGTACAAGGTTTATGATTTTGTAGCTGAACATAATCATATTCTGCATCTTGAATGAACCACTTATATGATGAGGTCGCATCGTAAAATGTCAAAAGTTCAAGCATCTGAAATTGATTTGGCATGTGCTTCTGGAATCACTCCTAAGGCACCACATGCATTGATGACTAGAGAGGTTATTGGCAGGGCAAATCTTGGGTATACTGAGCTCAGTCAAAAAAATTATATTCGTACAAGACAACAAATGAACTTAGTATATGGTGAAGTAGGTAGCTTATTGACGTACTTCCACGAACAAATCAATAAAAATCCATCATTTCATTATGTAGTCCAATTAGATAGTGAAGAAAAAATTACTAACATTTTTTGGGCTGATGCAAGAATGATTGCCGACTATGTCTATTTTGGTGACATGATGACTTTTGATAGTACATTTGGTACTAATAAAGAATTGAGACCCCTAGCTGTATTTACTAGTTCTATGACTTCTATATGATGAAACAGTAGAGTCATTCAAATGGCTTTTTAAAAGATTCTTAGATACACATGCAAGTAAAAAGCCTCGATCAATCTTTACAAATCAAGATGCTGTAATGACAAAGGCATTAAATGAGGTGATGCCAGAAACCAGGTATGGATTATGTACATAGCACATAATGCAAAATGGTATCAAGCATTTAGGGTTCGTTTGGCAAAAGCAATGGCCCAGACACTGTTCAGTGTCTGGGCCATTGACCGGTTTTCAGACTAAACATTTGACATATTTTTTTTCAATTTTTCCCCTTTCTGTGAAATTTTTCCACAGACCGGTTTTCCCCCTAATTCCCACGCTTTGTGTTTATGGACAGCGTCTCCCCAACCGCCCCTAACACGCGTCCGAAAGTCTGGGGAGAAACCTGCATTCTCCTCGGCCATCCCCTCGCTACAGAATTCTCCCCCACCCCCACGACGCTCTCTCTCGGATCCTTTAACTGACTTTCCCTTTGAGCCTTTTAATTTCGATTTAAATTTCCTGACCTCGGGTTACTGCCTTCATCATGTATATTAGAGGCTTCGCCTCACAAAAATCCCAAGCACCCATCCAGAAATTCATCTGCCAGTGTAGCCAGAAGCCAGCCTCGGTGGAGAAGACCTCTAGCCACGGCTCCACTCACACTCACACGATCGAAGGTACTGCATATAGATTTTTGGCTATCTTGTGTAGAATTTTATTTTGTTAGTTTGGTTTTTCCTTATAAATGTTGGCAGATAAGCAAAGTCAACACTGTCTGATACGTCATTTGCTTTAACTGGAACTTGTTTTCTCTAGACTGGTTATTCGCTACCATAGATTTCCACATCTAATCCCTAGACTGCAACATGTTTTCTAGGTGCCCTCTATACTATGCTTGTTCAGTAGCAAACAATTTTTCAAGTCTACCAACTTCTGCTCGGGTTTGCTCTTCTATGTCCTTCAAGTGCTGCATGATTTTTTTTTCGTAAGCTGTCATCTCGTTGTCGGCCCAAAGAAAGAAGCCACAATCACCAACTTGCTACAACATACAATATTTGGAAGAAAAGTCAAAAATATACCCTAAACCAAATAAAATTGGTCAAAAAATGCAAACATAGAAAATAAATGTCATACAATACTTTATACTTTTCGCACACATACCACTTTCTACTCTAATTATCATTTGTCCAGGAATACCTTACGAAGGCAACAACTCTACAGCGACATAATGAACGGCCACTCGACGCATCACTATTTGCAGACATAATCAACCCTGTGATATTGTGAAGGGGATGCATAGAGCATTTATGTTTTGAAATAATCAATATCTATCTTAGTACTACTAAAGGATTCAAGGGTTACTAAATAAATGGGATCCTACAAGAATTTTGAGCTAATCGTCTTACCTTATGAAGGTTGTAACGAAACTCATAAATGTAGGACCCTGCAAACAGGATAACCGGCAACAGCAGTCATCAGAAGTTAAATAACATTGATGTGACAATCACAGATAGATGAAGAACCTATTACCTGAAACAGCCTACGTAACTCTAGTGCAAATAATATACTTGTTATTGCTGTAGGTCCAACATCAAAGAGAAATTGAAAAAGCATAATATACAAAATTCAGACTAAAACAAGTAAACAATAAATAAGTTGGAATTTCGGCAATGTCAAGTGCAAACTTCAAAACATATGCATAACTTGAACATTTGTCAGTTGTACACCCAAAACCTATAAATGCAACATTGTAGTCTACAATTGCCATGCAGTCTCTTTTCAAATACTTTTCTATCAATTTTCATTTTGCCCCCCTTACGACGACTCTCCACTGAAAATTTGACAAGCCCATTCCTACCACCCCGGACAAACACCCTGGTCAGGTCCAAGACACTTTAGTTGAACCCGTCACTTCAAGGCAGCATTTTCCTTCCTTATGGCTTATATTTTCTTGGCCAGGGACTCCCAAGATGCCTCATTCACCACGCCATGCTTACCAGCCACCAGAGCTAGAGAAGCCAAGCAACTCCTCACTCCTTTTTGAATTTCGGTTATTTCTAACAAATTATTTGCAACCAAACTGAGCATATACTGATGGCCACATCTGCAATATTTGAGCTTCAGAGCTTTCCATAAGTGGCTTTTGCTACGAACTCACCAATATGGTTTATATATACATACTCTTTTACCTACTTATGTTTGTGTGATTATTGAATACTGATCAAATTTTTGTTATGATTCCTATTGTATTTTTCTAGCTGTAATGCATTTGATTGTTTTATCTTGTTGCTAATTTTCTTATTATGTTACAATTCTATTTCTCATGAAAAATACTATAGGTGAGACTATCTACGTGAGATTGTAAACAGAGGAGGGCTCTAAGAAGATAAAAAATTTCGAATATATATATATAAAGGGGCCGGAGGAATTTTGTTTTGGGTCATTTTTCTCCACCCATTCTCAGCCATCAACAGAGGGTCAATCACCCAAAATCACAATTAAACCCACACCAATTTGAACCCAAAATCAACAATTTCAAATCCTATCATAATACTCAATTTTGGTACAATATAGCACTAACAACTGAAAATCACTACAACCAACCACAATAATTTGAACCAAAAATCAACAAAATCACAACACATCCGAAATTTCCAAACAAAAACACTCATCCAATGGGTATAACAAAATTTAAACTACAATGGAAATCCTCAAATTAAACCCTAAATTTTTGAACCCTCACAACACACCAAAAAGCAACCGAATCGAAATAAACAATAGTTACTTATTGTTTCTGAGAAAAAAAGCAACCAAACCGAAAGGAATTCAAAAAAGAACGACACATGGGGAGAAAAAGAAAAAGAAATTCAGGCTCTTACCTTGTGATCTTGCACTGATTTTCCTTAACTCGAAACAGAGCATAGAAAGAAGCCAAACAAGAAGAAGAAAAAATGTGAAAATTCCAATCCCTCCCTCCTTTGCTGCTATGTCAGAGATAAAGCACAAACTCTGGAGAGAGAAAGAGCGACGGACGGCCAAAGCTTGCTTCGTTTAAGCGTTTCCAAGAAAGGGAGAGCAAAAGAATGAAGATAGGGAGTTGGCTATGAAGGCGTGACCGGAGGTGAAACATGTGGGGGGTGAAACATATGGGGGGTGAAACGGGCTCTCAAGTTTTCGAAGGGGGTGGGGGTGAAATGGGAGGCTTTATTTTCGCAAGGGATGGGTGCTCGACTCGTGAAGGAGAAGACCCGGAGATGGAGGAAAAGAGTACAGCGCTGGATATTTTGGGAGAAACAATTGAAGGGTAAAAGTATAATTTCACATCAGGAAAATGACAACAACAGTGTCTAGGCTGGGCCATGCCTTTTGCCAAACAACACCTTAGGGAATTTTTATGAAAGATGGTTCCCATTTTCTACGAGACCTTAAATCTTGTATGTTTGAATATGATGATGAGGCTAAATTTGAAAATGCTTGGGACAAAATGATTCAAAAGTACAACGTCGAGTTAGTTAGTTGATTGGGTGGTATATACAAATTGAAGACAAAATGGGCCAAGTGTCACATGAAGAATTGCCTTACTCTTGGAGTGCGAAGTACTCAACTCAGTGAGAGCTTGAATGGTGACTTGAAAGCTTACTTAAAATTTAATTTGAGTATAGTGGAATTTTTTCAACATTTTGAGCGAGTGGTGGAGCAAAAGCGACATATGGAATTAGAGGCTGAATTTCATGCTCGAGAAAAATTGCCTACATTGGGATTAAAGAATTCACATTTGTTGAAACAAGCAAGTCAAACATATACTCCTGTCATATTTAGAAAATTTCATGAGAAGTATTACTATGCATTAGCAACGGTAATAAAACACCGCAATGATAGTCAACTAGTGCATGAATATATTGTTGGGTTTTTTAATGAAAGTAAAGAGTACAAAATAGTTTACGACCATGTCAACAAGATAATTTCATGTAGCTGCGGGAAGTTCAAAACATTTGGGATTTTGTGTTGCCATGCTTTGAAATTTATTGACTTACTTGATACAAAGATAATTCCCGACACGAATATTTTGAAGAGGTGGACAAGAGAAGCAAAGAGTGAAGTCATCTTAAATACTACGACAAGGAATGTGCAAGAGGATGTGAATTTAAATGTTATACAACGATATAGAAAACTGTGTCCAATGCTAGTTGAATTAGCCACTGAAACAATTGACAATGAAGAGGCATATGCTTTCGTAGAAATGATGGTAAAAGAAATACAAAAGAAAGTTCGAAATATTAAAAAAGGTTCGAGTGTTGCTCTTGACAAGGAAGCTCAATTGTCATTGTCAGACGGTACTGAAATTGCAAATCATACCCAATTTGTTGAGAAATTACTTGAAACAATAAAATGGATAAAAAAGAAAGATGGTTGGAAGGGTGGAAAACGATTGAAAGGTTGAGTTGTGAGGCAACCAAAGAAGACAAGCAAAATTACAGCAAAAAATAATATTGGAAAAAAGTCTTCCCAGGTATTATTCTAGCTCTATACATTCACATTCATCATATATAATTTATTAGATTTTGTTAAATATATTGGATAATATATTAGAAGCGGAAGAAAGAGAAAGAGAAGAGAGAGAGAGCGGAAGCATATAGGACTACATCTCTTCTATTATGATTGTGTTTGTAATATGATTACATTGACCTCTATATATAGAGAGGTTAGAAGTGATAAGCAAGAAAATCTAGACTAAACCTAGAATATATAAGGAAACATAATAACCGTAGAATAATGTCAAATATACTCTAAACATCCCTCCTCAAACTAAATGTATAAAATTGAGGTTGAAAATATAAAGGAAAAGATTTTTTTTTTTTTTTTTTTATGATTGTCGGAGGTGGTCGGAGTTGGGCGACCGATGGCGGTGGACGGCGGCTGGTAGCGGCAGCTGATGGCTGAGGGTGGCTGCTGGTTGGGCTAAAGCCTTGAAGAAATTGGGCTTTAGGCCTTGAAGAAATTGAATCAATTAGGTCGGTAAAATGGGCCAAAGATGTCCAAAACCCATAGACTATTAAAATGGTTGACCCAAAAATTATATGAACTGGGTCAAACCCGATGAATCGATTTGACAAATTTGGACCGATTTGGAGAGCTTGACCCAGTGACCCGGTATTGGAGCGGGTTGTGCAGATTTGATTTGAGCCCAATGACCCGATTGGAACCGGCTTTAGATTGGGTTGAAAAGAGTTTGACCTTGTGACCTGGTTTAGGAACCGGTATTGGTCGGGTTGTGGAGATTGCCTTTATTCTATGTAGTTCATCCCTTAGCTCCTGTATCACTTCACACAAGTGATTCATATCGTCCTGCATTACTTCGTTAACAACTGCCTTGTTCTTAATATCCTTAGCACGCTGTGCAAATCTCAATATACTAAAAGTCTCACTCTTGCAGCTTTGCAATGGAGAAATAGTACAAACCATTGCTAATTTTGCATTTCCCCGAAGAGATTCCTGCAGTAAGAATGTCAACATGGGGTCTCTATAGGGGATATGTTTTTGCATTCTTGTTTGAGAAACTTCAGCGAGAATGTTTATCAAATTCCTAAGCTGTGAGAGCAATCTATTTATATTCCCTGCTTCCTTTAAACGTTTCCTTGCTGCATCAGTTAGCTTTTGTCGCTTTGAACCAGCTAGATCAACAAGATTTATTCTGCTTATTTTGAAGTTGCTTAAACCATCTGCCTTTCTCTTGCATCGTGATTCAACAACACAAGTAAAAACAATATGTGAACGGGAACTCTCAACATTTATACTAGTTGCACCGATCCTCTTGTGTGACAATCCCTTTGATAAGAGCCGAGTCACATCCTTTATCGTACAAACAAATTCTTCTGTGAGATTTTCAACATATACACTGGATTTGACATCTTCTCTTATTCGGAGATTTCTTTGATTCGAATCCAACAAATCTGTGATTTGTTCATTGTAAATCTCAAGAAAAGAACAGTAACACTGATACTCAAGTTGCCTGTCAGCATGCTTGATTTGCTCCTCATTTATGTGAGCAAAGAGTCGCTAAAAAACATGGGGGGTTAACCATTGTTGATCACCGGACAAGTTTCCTTCCAACAAGACATTGACCAAACCCCATATTTAATACGATTTGGTTAATTAAATTTTATTCTTACTTATAGGAAATTAATCGTTCTTTCAATGTTTGGGATGATAACTCTAATCCGGTAAGTATTATTTGAGTATATAGTGAAATAGCCTACTTAGAAAAAAGGAATAGTTTAAAATAACTTGAATTTTATACTATCCATTTGTAGTTTAAATGCATTATCCATTTGTAGCTTTTGTTGATGAGATTTTATTTTGTTTTATTATATAGCAAAATGATCAAGTGCCTTATTCAGTATCAATGATAACATTTGAATAATCGTTTCAACATAGATGTGAAATCAGTTTCATTAACTTTCTGTTAGTACATTTACACCATATTACTCTTCTTCTTAGAAATTAAAATATTCACTTTATGATTGTTGTGGTTATATAAGGACCATTTTACCATTTTTTTTTATTATTTTTTTATTTTTTATGATTGATGTGGTTATATAGGAACCATTGATAAAAGTTCATGGCCCTTGTCTTCTCATGTATCAAATCATGCGTACATTACTCAGGTAAACATATACGTTTTATTCATACTTAAAAAACAATAATGCATCTAATATTATGTTGACAAGTTAAATAATAATGTGTTTCTTTAGGGAACTAATGTGTTCAATCTTACACCAACATCCTTTGCTGATATCACAAATACAAATATGGATCTAAAAAATTTTCAAGTTAAGTATCTACAATTTGCAAGTAGATTTTTAAATTGATGATTATAGTCTTGCATATTGAGAAATCTAAACTTTGTGTTTCTATTGGTTTGAATACCTAAACTATATTTCTAATTCATTCTTTGTGTTGCTTTTCATAGGGGGATGATAGCAGCAATGAAGATGTTGTAGTATGATTTTCCTAGAATTGATGTTGTATTTGCAAATTATCTATTGAGCTTGTCAAAATGTTTGCTTGCAAAAGTGTTTCACTTTCTTCAATTGTATAAATATTTGTCAAACGTTTGTTTGCAACGTATGGTTTTTTGAGTAAATATATATGCACGAGCATAATTGTAGTACAAGAAATGAGTTGAATTTTTCCATAAGACATGAAATTTTTTTGCAAAATTATAGTACAAGAAATGGGTTAAACTGTTGCATAAGACAAAGAATTTTTCTGCCAATATGAGATTAACTCAATGCCACCATTAGCAAGCTCAATTGAACTCAAAAGACAATTTTCTCTTAGTTCGTTACAATGCTCTTTTGCATCAACTTCATCACAAATAATTACCACTACTGATAGATAATTTGAAAAGATAAATGAGAAGTGAGAATTTTATTCAAGTGAATAATACAATGACACACAAATATTTATACAATGTAGAGTCCTTGAGAGAAACGTGTGAATTTACATTTATGACAATTCAAGGATTTTTGGATTTTGTCAATTACATCATAACAGAGTTGATCTTCTTTCCTTCTTTGATGTATAGAAGATTTTCCTTTTCATGATTTGGTATTCTTTCCTTGTTTGGTTTATTGACAGAGTGTGCGTGCATCATCTTTAATAGTTGCCACGCTCATTTTCTTTCCTGCGTGTGTAGCAATTATGCTTTCTCTTGATTTTTCCATTACAGTATAGAAAAATGTTTAAAGAACTGGTCTTAGAATAGTGAAATATTTTTGGATACATGAACAACAGTAGCAAAAGCCTAGCAAATGCAATATCAGTAAGCTCCTAGACTTTTTTTTTTTTTTTGATAAGTAACTCCTAGACCCTAAATCTCATTAATGTGAACCACAATGAGAACGTTGATGTGACGAGGCGCTGACATTGAAATGGTCTTTGACATTTTAGGCTCCGAATATTTTATGTTCTTTCTCACTCCTTTTTGGCTGTTTTTTAGCCTTCTCTGATCCAGATTCATCTCTTTAGCAACAACAACGGTTGTGCTGTCAAGGGAACTGTTTTGGTCAATAAAAAGGTAGTTTTATTTTTTTTGTTTTTTATTTTTTTCAGTTGTTAACGTTTTTCTTTCGTTTTGTATCTTTCTTTTTTTTTTTCTTTTTTTTTTTTTTCTTTTTTTTTTCTTTTTTTGCTTACCTAGCTGAGATTGCAAAAGACCCGAATCTCTCTATCACAAAGTTTCAAGTTTTAGCTGAATCATTCTCAGAAAATCTTCACAAAACTATCCACGACACAAAAAATAAAATATGGTGAATCAACACAATAACCCTATGAATTCCATTTGCTTTTCCTGCTTTAAAAGTTTACAAAACTCATGCACACATATCAATATGTAAATCCATCGTTCCAATGCTACCATCAATTTGATTTCCAAAAGAAATTGAGAAAATTTTGAAAATACCATTAGAGTAGTACCGAATCGAATCATTCCTAGAAATCTTCACAAAACCATCCACAACATAGCAAATAAAATGGGGTGAATCAACACAACAACCCTATGAATTCCATATACTTTTCCCGCCTTAAAAGTTTACAAACTCAAGCACACATATCAATATGCAAATCCATCATTCCAATGCTACCATCAATCCATTTTCCAAAATAAATAGAGAAAATTTTGAAAATACTATTAGAACAGTACCGAATCATGAATGAAAAGGGGTTTCGGTTATACACAAAATTTTTCATAGTCCATTTAAACTTGTAAATTTTCGAAAAATTTAGCTAAATCACCTAATGGGAGAATAACAGGTTTTAGTATCAGAAAAGAGTATGTGAACAGGTGTAAAAAGATTGGAATTGTTACTTCAAAGAGATTCGTGTGCAAGAAAGAGGGAATTTGGGGTAAAGACAAGCGAGATAGTAAAACAAGAAAACATCGAGCAGAAACAAGATGTGAGTGCAATGCATGTATAATTAGCGTATACAATCGAGATAGTGACAAATAGATGGTGACTGACTTCATTGCTAAGCACAATCATAATTTTCATTTCTCAACAACTATACACATAATGTCATCACAACAGAGAATGTTTTTAACTCAAACTACCGAGATTGATTTGGCATATAAATTAAGAATAAGACTAAAAGATTCTTATCAGCTTATGAGTAAGCAAGTTGGTGGAAGTGATAACCTTGATTTTACCAAGCGAGATCATAAGAATTATCCGCGCAATAAGCGACAAAGAGCTTTGAAGTTTGGGGAAGCTGCTAGTTTGAAAATATATTTTCGTCATCAACTTAAAGAAAGCCCTTCATATTATTACGCTTTTCAATTTGATGTAGAATAGTTAATTACTAATATCTTTTGGTCCGACGCAAGAATGATAATTGATTATGACCACTTTGGTGATGTCATAACATTTGATACAATGTATAGCACAAATAGAAATACAAGGCCACTTGGTGTATTTTTGGGACTCAATCATCATAGAGAAATTATCGTATTTGGAGCTACATTGTTGTATGATGAAACAATAGAATCTTTTTATATGGTTATTTGAGACCTTCTTAGAAGCAATGTCTGAAAAGAGACCAATTACTATTTTCACCGATCAAGATGCAGCAATAGCAGCTGCTATTCAAGAAGTGATGTCTGATACGTATCATGCTTTGTTTAGTTGGCACATGTGGCAGAATACTAATAGCCACTTGGACTATTTACTTAAAGATGAGTCCCGGTTTAATAAAGATTTCTTAGCCTATATCTATGAGTATGATGATGAAGATGAGTTTCTTTCTGTCTAGAATATGATGTTGGAAAAATATGATGCTCGTGAAAATAAATGGCTAATTGGTATATTTCAATTGAAGGGGAAATGTGCTCAAGCGTACGTAAAAAGGACGTTCACTGTAGGAATAAGAAGTACACAACTTAGTGAGAGATTCAATTGTGACTTGGGGCTTGCAAACTCATCTCAATATATTAGCATTCTTCACTCATTTTGAAAGAGTTATCAAACATAAACGTGGCAAGAAGTTAGAAGCAGAATACAACTCTAGACAAAAATTACCAAGATTGAATTTTAAGAGCTCACTTATGTTTGCAGCAAAAGTGTACACGCCTAAGGCATTTTAGTTATTTCAAAATGAAGTTGAAGAGGTACCACCACTTTCCAATATAGACCGCAATACAAGTCAAGCGATACATACATATTTTGTTGGATTTTTCAATGGACGTAGAACATACAAAATCATATGGAATCCTTTGGATCAAAATTTGTCTTGCAATTGTAGAAGGTTTGAGACATTTGGTATTTTGTGCCAGCATGCTCTAAAAAATTTTGATGTATTAGATATCAAGTTGATTCCTGGTGAATATATTACCAAGAGATGGAGAAGAGATGCAAGGGATGAAAAAGATTTCATAAAAAAGGACATTGAGTCAGATATTAGATTGGAATATGCAGATCGGTATCGAGCTTTGTGCCCCAAGTATATTTAATTGGTGAATGAAGCATGTGAAACTGAAGAAGGTTTTAATATTCTAAATGCGGTTGTTGTAAATTTGAAGAAAAGACTTTGTGATGCAAAGAATTGCCAAGCTAATGTTGAAGAAAATAATATTAGGATTTCAACAATTTTATGAAGAATGAAGATCAACCATGTGTGTCAATCACAGTGGGACCAAAATGAATAAAGAAAAATGAGAGTTCTTGTAACAAGAAACGTCAACTCAAATCATGGATAGAAAGTGTGAAAAAACCAAAAAGAAGGCACATCAAATAATCAAATAAAGGAAATTGAAGTGTCGAAGGTAGTCTACTAAAGTATCTTTAGTTTTTCATGTTCAACTTTGTTTTGTTGTAATTATACTATATTATTAATCTTACTCAATTGATTTAATCTTAATCAACTAAGTTACATAATTGACTTAATTGATTTAGTGCTAAGCTTATCATAAATTCAATTATCTCTTGTTCTTTTCTTTTTGACATTTATTTATTCTTTTTCTAGATACTTGCACATGTGTGTTCCCTAATCCAAACTTTCCACAAGAGGAAACAACTAAATAAGTTCAAAAATGAAGGTATATTATCTTCCACTTTCCTTGTTATTTTTTTGTTAGTTTTTATTTAAGGATTTACTTTAAAGTTTTTAGTGCATTATTTGTT
>NC_081542.1:10544619-10558999 GCF_901000735.1 Corylus avellana
TGTATCAATTACACTATTCAAATTTCTTTTAATATATTAACTTCACAGTAAAAGTGTAATGCCTGTGTTAAATTCCTCTTGTTTGATTTTCATTATTACTGGCATCAAGTAATATTTTGATTTTTTTCTTGCATTTGATTGGTCAGGTGAATGCATATATCAGAAAAATTGAAGTCTTGATAACAATTTGTGTCCCAAAACTATAATTGTTGGGATTTTTTGGTGTTGGATATTATATAGGGTCGGACTAGTTGATATTCTGTCACAATCTGATATTTACTAACGAGTCAGTATTATAGTTTCCTAAAGTTTAATGGCTAGTGTAGCTTGGGTTGGTGGTAAGGTAGTTGAGTGCAGAAGCTGGAAATTTACAGTGAGGGAAATTATTTCTTAAAGTCGAGTTTTAGTCTGTTTCTAAACTTAATTTCTAGGTTTCCTTTGTTGTTGTTGACTCACTTAGTTATTATAGGACTTGAGCTCCTCTACTAATAAATTGTCTTATATTTGGTTGCTTGTCATTCTTAGGTCTTTTTGTGTCCTTTGTCTTTGCTTTCACCCAGTGCAAAGGTTGTTGAATTTTCAAATTTGTAGTCTAATTGATATGTCAAAATGTGAAAGAGTGCATTTCTGTAGTCTGGTTATCAAATGGGTCTTTTTATAGGTCTAGGGTTTTTCCTTTTCAAAAAATAATTAGGTTTTAAAGATCCAAAATAATTGAAAGTCTAATTTTAGAATTTTGCAAAACCTGGACAAAGATTCCCTTAGAGTGCTGCTAGCCTGCTATGCCTTATTTGGCTTAAAAATAATATTTAAAGGGGAAAATGCTATTTACCCTCCTGAAGTTTCAGGAGTTTTTCAATTTTAACTCTAAAGTTCAAAAATTGGCAATTTACCCCCCTGAAGTTTCAAAAATTGGCAATTTAAACCTTTCGTTAAATTGGACGGAGTTTTTTTTTTTTTTTTTTTTAAAAAAAAAAGCTTGAGGGTAATGTTGTAATTTCATAGATTTCCGTCCATTTAGACAGAAAAATTAAACGGAGGGTTTTAGTTGCCAATTTTTTAAACTTCAGGAGGGTAGATTGCTAATTTTTAAACTTTGGGGTTAAAATTGAAAAACTCTTGAAACTTCAGGGGGTGAAGTGGATTTTTCTCAAAATATTGGGAAAAATCCACTTCACTCCCCTGAAGTTTTAGGAATTTTTCAATTTTAACCTCAAAGTTTAAAAATTGACAATGTACCCCCTAATGTTTCAAAAATTTTCAATTTAAACCTTCTGTTACTAATTTTCGTCAAATTGGACGGAAATCTCTAAAATTACATAATTACCCTCAGTTTTTTTTAAAAAAATTTCCGTTCAATTTAACGGAAATTAGTAACGGAAGGTTTAAATTGAAAATTTTTGAAACATTAGGGGGGTACATTGCCAATTTTTAAATTTTGGGGTTCAAATTAAAAAACCCTTGAAACTTCAGGGGGTAAAGTGGATTTTCCCCAAATATTTTATCTATTAAAATTATCATGCTACAATTAAATTTGGATGTTATTAAAGTGATTAAAATAGAATTCTCATGCACATATGCAATTAAACCGAATTTATGAAGCTTTTAAAAAATATTTCTAATATCACAAAATAAATTAACATGTTTATTGATATTTGATCCATTGAGTTAGGTTAGGGCCGTTAGGCTAATTTAGGGTTGGGATGTTACAATGATTCTGGTGCATTGGGTCTTCATGGTCCTTCCGCATTTGATAAAGGGTGGTTTCTTTTAGTACCTTGAGAATAGGGTTTTAGGTGCTTTTGGAGAAAAAAATGCTTGCACTTTTTGGGTCCCCAGACTTTATAGAGGGTTGATTTAGAACACTCACAATGGCTTAGTCATTTCTTACTTTTATCTAAAATAGATAAACAAAACACTAAAAAATTCTCTACATCGGATTATGCATCAGTGCACCGTTACATGTAGCGGGCAAAGTTCACGTATCCATCTCATTATTATACTATTTCTCTCTCCACATCTCTTTTCTTAAAATTTTCTCTTACAATTTCTTTTCCACAATATCTCTCTTATCCCAAAATTTGCTCATATTATTTCTCTCTCCACACCTATTTTTTCCCAAAAGTTGAAAAATAAGATATTTAGGAAAATACAATCCTTTTAAAAAAATAAAATTTAAATAATATAGATAAAAAAAGAAAAAGAAAAAGATAATCAGATGTACACTGTCTTTTAAAACTCATTAACTAAACTAGATAAAGTGTATTTTGATTAGCCATTTTGCATAAAAATATACATAAAACCAAAGTGAATGTTTTAGTGGTGGAATAACATCTAGAGCCTATTTTGTGTTTCAATAATCATTATCAATTTGAATGATTACGTAAGAATCTGTCTTGGCGGTTGCCTGACGAGGGGAAATAGTGTGTTTTATGAGTTTATGTAGAAGTGCGTTTGGTATTGCGATTTCATAGACAAAATTGCGATTTTAAATCAAATCGTAGAAAATTATTTGTTTAGGATTACATTTTAAAAAAATTGCAATTTGAAAATGCATAAGGATGTGATTTTTTTAAAAATGCCTAATTTTAAATGTTACACTGCGATTTTAAAGGTTAAATTGCGATTTTGTCAGACACTTAATTATGTTTTAAAAATCATATTTTCAAATTACTATTTTTAAATCGCAAATTCAAATAGACTGGTAATGTGGTTGTTGCATTGCTGTGAATGGAATTATCAAACCTCACCGGTAATCTCGATCTTCTTAGATTTAATAATTTGCTCGTGATGATTTTGTTAGTTCCATAAGTTACTCATTTTAAACGATTAGCTGGCTTTTAGAATCAATGTGTTCAAATTTTTTGGAGACCACCTTGCATAATGGTTATGACATGGACCTTAAAAAAGCCAAGAAAATTCAATTTGGTCTAAAAAATTTAAAGATATTCTTTTAGTAATATATTGGATCTTTTTAACAACTTTAAGTGGCTTTTGGAGACTAAAAGACTCTATTTCTTTCGGCGAAAAATGATTTTTGAACAATGTTTTTCGTATTTTTGAGTATTTGGTGTGACATAAAATAATTGTCACTGAAAAATATTTTTATTTTGACCGAAAAAATTAGCTTTAATTTTCGGAAAATTGTTTCTATTTTTTAAAAATTGTAAATCATTTTTAGAGTTTGATCTTCTCATTCTCAAATTTACAGATCCAACCGGGATGTCGCCGGAACCCCGCCAAGACTTCATAGGCTACTATCGAAACCTGACTGAGAGCCTGTCGAGACCTGGTTAGGACCCCGCCAGAACTCGGTCAAGACAGGGGCCATCGCCACACTTTGCTCAGGCCACCGCCAAGACCCGACCGAGACCCCACTGAGACCTAGTCGGGAAGCATATGGACTTGGTTGGGGCACCGCCTAGACTTCATCAGAACTTGTTTGGGTCACCGCTAGGACTCGACCAGGATCCAATTGAGCTATCGCCGAGACTTCGCCAGGACCTGATCGGGTCACTGCCAAGACCTGACCAAGATCTCACTGGGACCTGGTCATGCCACCACTAGGACCTGATCAAGATATTATCATAATTTAAAGTTTAATATAATTGAATGAATATATATATATATATATATATATATATATATATATATATATATATATATATATATTGTGAGTTTTTGTATGCACCAAACATCGAAAAATATTTTATAATAAATAATTTTTCAAGAAAATATTTTCTGCTGAAAACATTTTACGTCCATCCCTAATTTCAAAAATGAATGGAAATCTGTTAGTTTTATGAACGAAATATAGACGGGTACCATTTCAATATTTAACTGTAACCTAGGTATCATATATGATACAAAATGAAACCTAAGTAAGAAAAAATAAAGGCGTAAAAACTTAAAATTCCCAAGTACCAAAAGGGTATTTAACCCTAGAAACGTCTATAGAAAAAGACAATATTTGTTACATAAATATTCTAGTGAGATTCTATCTTTCCAACAACATTAAACATGGAAATCTATAAGGAATCAACGACAGAAAACACTAAAAAGGAAGCATGGCATAATGTAAAGGGGACTCTAGGTCTTCCAAAAACCCATGGCTCTTCTCACGAGCGGGCAACTTTAACTGGTCACCAATCACACAACAAAGTAGAAAGCGTGTAGGCATTTGTTGTCTAAATGAACTTGTGAATGGGCAACTTATTCTAAATTTCTATGTAAATGAATCAATCATATGTAATGTTGACATATAAAATTCACCTAAATCTTTCAAATTTAATAACATATAGTTTCACATTCTAAACATATAATAATAATAATAATAATAATTAAGTAAATTCGTTAACATATAGTTATTATATATATTTTTTTGAAAGGAACATATACGCTCCACTAATTTTTTTTGGGGGGACTCCCCTAATGATTTAAACATCATTTAAGTACACTCTAGGCATTGTTACAAAGTTTGCATTTAATCTCCTTTAATGCCTAACATTTATCTAAGAGACCTGTTATTCATTAATCTCTTATATATATATATTTTGAGTTTGTATCTGTGTTTTTCAAATTCACTTCTATAAATTCAATGATAACTATTTTTAAAAATAAAGATGAAAATAAATGAAAAATAAAAAAAAATAACATTTCTCCTGTATTAATGGTCTAAATATTTATAAGAGTAACCTTTTGTAGAAATATATATATATTAATCTTCTCTCTCTCTCTCTCTTTCTCTCTCTCCGTATAGAAATAAATATCTCTCCAAACGCACTAACGATACTCTCTCCCCTCTCTCTCTCTAATCGCAAGAACCCCGAGCGCAGAGAGACTCAGACTCACATCTCCTCCGATCCCTCTTCGTCTTGGTTTATGAGGTTCTCTCTCTCTCTCACACACACACACACACACTAATTGTTGATCTCTCTCTTTGTCTAACTTTGCTATTTGATTTGTTTCAATGTTTCTTGGTTTCTTCACAGATCTGTTTCTCTATGTATAGAATTCGAACTCTAGGAGCTCTGTTCTGGCCCAAAGTTTTCATCTTTTCTTGTTGATCTAATAAATCGAGCGCTTTCTTTATGTATATAGTTCTTCATATTTTGGTTTATGATGTTCTTGGTGGGTTTGGTTGCTTTGGGTTCTTTTTGAATTGTTCGATCTTATAGGTTTTGTAGTTGAATTATTCGATCCTATAAGTTTTTGTCTTTGTGTGGAATAGAATTTTTTTTTTTTTTTCAAAAAAGGAAAAAAAGCAAGTAATTTTTTCTAAAAAATATATATATATATATTTTGGGGGTTTTCTTGATTTCTCCTCTTCTGATCCATCTTTTAATAAAGAAAACAACTTTGGGAGTGAATTACTGTTGAAAATGGAGGCTTTTATTAATGGGAATATTGTTTTTCAGAATTTGCAGGAGTGGGGGTTTTTATCATTTCGATATTTGGTTTCCTGGGGAATATTTTTTCTTTCGTTCTTATCTTAATTCTTTTGAACTGAGCTTGTTTGCCGTAGCTGAAAAATCCTCTCTTTGCTACATCTGTTATGGCCAATTATTTGCTACAAAAAGCGATTATTATTATTATTTTTTATCTTAAGAGTATGGCTGAAAATCACTGATGGACTCTTTTGATTTCATTCCTGCAGCTCGAAGGAGAAGCCCACTCTTGGGTAAGACGAATCATTTGTTTTACATTTCGTATTATCTGATTATCTTTGTGATTTTGGAACTTATATCAATCTAATTAATGAAATATAGTAATTTTGTGTTTTCCTTTTGGTAATTGGTGATGAAAATAATGAGAAGAAAGGAAAATGACATTCCAATTCCTAATTGTATGGTGTATTGGTTTCCAAAAAGAAAAGAATAGGACTGAAGAATACCTCAGCTAGCCAAGTTGTATTGGGCTCAATAACGTGGAGATCTTGGTTTATTTGGTCCTACATGATGAATTTGTTGTCCATTTTTTACATTTCCATTCTGGTTTTTGGTAGATTTTCTCGATGATTCAAAAGAGCATTTGTTGTATGATTCATTGTTGCAGATCTACTTTGAGTTCATCACATGCATACTTTGATGATTCATTGCCTTTGTTATTTTCTTAGAGGGTTCTGCCTATTCTATGTTTTTTTGGGGGGTGTTTCTTTTACTTATAAAAGGGATTAAAATTAGCGTCTTTTATTCGTAGATATGAAAATGTACTTTAGGAGGGCATTGAGTTTAGTGCTTCTCCTTGTGTTCTTTGGTTCTATAAATGGTTAGAGTGGTGGATAGGATACATATACCATTGTGAAAGCACCATCGTTGTACTCTCACAAAGATTACTTGTAGCTTTCTCCACTGCTGGCACCAGTCATCCAATAGTGCTCAATACATCTGATATTTAAAAAAGTGCCCTGATCAGAAATTGGGTGAAATGTAATGGTTTTTTTGCTTTGCAAAAAGTTTGAAAATTAGTGGTTACATAGCTTAGGGATTATATGCTTACAATATGTATGGATTGGTGGACATATTATTTTTTTTGGCCATTCCTGCCTTTATAACATCAATCATAATCATAATTATGATTATTATAGTTACTAGTACTACTACTACTACTACTATTACTACTATTCCTATAGAGTTTTCAGTCTCAAACTTGTTCTTATATGTTTTTTTTGATCCATATGTCCAGTGGTACGCGGATTAAGACCCGCAAACGGAATATTGCAGCGCCTCTGGACCCTGCAGCGTTTTCGGATGCAGTGGTCCAGATTTATCTGGATAATGCTGGTGATTTGGTAATTGTTATCTATGGAATTATAATCTTATCAACTATGTATGTGCATGTGTATTGTGTTTCTTTCTATTCTTGCTGTACCTAACCATAACTGCTACGTACAGGAACTTATCGCTAAGAGTATTGAATCTTCAGACCTCAACTTCTCAAGATACGGTGACACCTTTTTTGAGGCAAGCTTCTTGACCCTCCACCATTTTTTTATTTTTTATTTTTTTAACTTCTGTTATAGGAAAAAACCAATCCTTTATCAGTTTCCGGGATCTTTATTATGATTTATAAAAGATTGGTGATCCTAGACTTTGACTCTAGGCAAAACTAGATTTAGGAAATGACATCCATAGAATACATTTGTAGGTGGTTTATGGCATGATGATTCAATGATAGTGAATGATTAATCTAATGATTAAATTTACATGTGGATTTTGGAAGGCAGTCTTGACAAAAGAAATTTGAACCTAGTTCAATGAAATCTTTGCAAGTGTGGAGGGCATCAGGTGCTTATTGTTAAAATTTCAGGACTCATTTTATTGTACTATTCTTGCTTTACTGGTCAGGATACTGAAATCTTGTTTGGATGTTTGTTTACTTTGTCCAACACTATTCATTATTTATCCCTGATTCTAGTAATTTCATTCAGGATGGAATAAAATTACTTTGTCTCTGTTGATAGCATGTTTAAAATTTACTTTATAACTCTTAATCTTGGTCCTTATATCCATTACAGAGTACTTGTTTCCATGATCGGGGCAAAAGTATACTGCATTTGGTGTTCTCTTACATATATTTGTTGTGCCTTTTAAAGTTATTTCTAGTTTTTGGTAACTTGTCTTACTTGAATACTTCTCACTTTTGAACAGTTAAGTTGCAGAATAATCTAATTTGTCAGATAACTGCAGGTTGCTTTCACAGGGGGCCGTACACAACCTGGAACTACAAAACCTGATGAGGGGGAGCGCCACCCTTACTCTATAATAGACTGCGAGCCTAAACGTGAAGCCATCTTACCATCTGTAATCTACATACAGAAAATTCTACGGCGGAGGCCGTTTCTCATAAAAAATCTTGAAAATGTCATGCGAAGATTCCTGCAGTCCTTGGAGCTTTTTGAGGAAAATGAGAGGAAGAAGCTGGCAATTTTCACAGCACTTGCTTTCTCTCAGAAGTTATCAGGTCTTCCACCGGAGACTGTGTTCCAGCCTCTGCTCAAGGATAATCTTGTGGCCAAAGGAATAGTCCTTTCATTCATAACTGACTTCTTTAAGGAGTATCTGATCGATAATAGCCTTGATGATTTGATTTCTATCCTAAAGCGGGGTAAAGTGGAGGACAATCTTCTGGACTTTTTCCCATCTGCAAAGCGATCTCCTGAGAGTTTCTCAGAGCATTTCACGTGAGTTTACTGTTAGTTTAAGGAAATGTTATTATGGATTTTTTTTAAGACACTCTTTCTCCTAATTACATCCATTTTATTTTTGTTTGTGTGAGCCTTTTCGGCATGAGGAGCTGTATTTTCTTAATGCTTATGTGATGTAGGAAAAATGTTTTAGTTGCTAGAAGGAATATTTTTTTTGTTCAATCTTTTCGTATATCTTTTAGTTCTTTTTCTTCTTCTTCTTTTTCTTTGTTTTTCCCTTTTTAATTTGAACACTTATTGTCTCCTTAATACATAATTTGAAACTAATGTGGGTGCCATATTATTTTGCCAATTTGTCAGCAAGGAAGGATTGGTAGCCTTGGTTGAATACAATGAGAAAAAAATATTTGAGGTGAAACTTAGGGAAATGAAATCTACTTTAACAACCCAGTTAACAGAGGAGGCTGACATATCTGAAGTCACAGAGACTGTGAAGCAGCGTGTTAAAGATGCTAAATTGCCAGACTTTGAGGTTGTTAGGATTTTGTGGGATGTCATAATGGATGCTGTTCAGTGGTCTGGTAAGAACCAGCAACAAAATGCTAATGCAGCTCTACGCCAGGTATATTTAGACTTTGCCCATATCACTGCATGAGTAAAACTCGCATGTTGAATGTTTTATGCATCACTGCTACATAACATTACATCTTTCTACTAGCATGGGTAAGCTATACTGCTCACTGTTTGTTAATGTTTCACCTGTTGCTTACAATTTTAATATGTACTGCATTTTTCAGCCAGCATATTGTTTCCTTTTGCTTTCATTTGGCTTGATAATTTTAGGTGGTGTTGAGGGGCACAATTTGGGATGTTAGTCGTGTGTGCATAGGGGTGTTGAACACATCTAATCTCAGATCTGGGATAAGATTGGAGCATGCACTAGTTGTCTAGGTGCCCCAGTAGGTAGCAATGTCACAGTTCAATCGAACCTGACTCTACTGTATGGTATAAATAAGTTTAGAGTGTGTTTGGTTGGGAGGATGCCAGAGGGTGGAAGGAAATGGAAGGTGTTGGGGGAACATAGTCCTTAATTTACTGTACTTTAGAGCATTCTTAGTAGCCTCACCAAATTTTATTCACCAAAATAACTAAAAGTACATTTTTCTCTATTTTAACTACCCACTTTTTTAAAGCACTCCCACTTTTTTATATTATTTTTTATTCATTTGGTGAGTGAATAGTACTCACTATCTTTAGTGAGTACTGTTCATTCACCATTTTATTTTGGTTAAAATGGTGAGTCTGAAAAGTGAAGATTTAAACCACTTTTGCTAAATTGCCTCACCAAAATAACCAAAAAATGGTTTTGGTGAGGCTGCAAAGAGTGCAGGGAATCACCACTTCATGAGAAGCTAGTAGAATACCTCAAGTGTGGCACGCAAGCCTGTGCTAAGGGTCAATGGTTTTTTAAGCCTTAGTTCACTTAATCACTGAACAGTGTAGAACGTAACGAAAAAAAAAAAAGGTGTTTGCATCATATGGCTATAGCTCATCTGATCAAGTTGACTTTTGCACATATTATGTGCAGCTTGTGTTACCTGTAGATATTTGCTTCTTTGGCTTATAAAAAGATATAAGGGGGTATTAGGGGCCCCTATGTAGTAAATGTCTCGTCTTCAGTTGGATGGTGGCAATTAGCAAAAAAAATGTTCGCAAAGTTCCTTAAGGAACATATTTATGACTATAGAGGAATTGACTCATTTTTTCTTCTTTACTCTTTACTCTTGGACGGCCGCTTGGCTAGCTCCATTAGTGATTAGATTTTCTAATTTTCTCTTTCATTTCTCTCTCTCTTAGGCGCTTTCTGTTTATACTTCCTGTGTATGTGGGTTGCGCCCCTCTGCGCTTTTATTTTCAAATTTTGCTCTGCCCCTTTAGATTTGGCAACATTGAGTTATTTACTTTAGTGCCCAAAAGATTCTTCTGAGGGTTGAGTGTGAGCCTTGTATGATCCCAAAATATGGGTTGTGTGTGACTTGCTTTACTCATCTGGTTGACATTGGCTGCTCTACTCACTACACGTTATTAGTGAAGGCAAGAAAAAAGCCTTGCTTTATATGTAAGTGTTTGGACACATGCTACCATTCTAATGTTTTAGTATGCCTTCTTAATATGATTTTTGGACTATTTTTGAAAGCTGGATGTCTTGTCTATAACTTCATTGACTATTGGATACCAAACAATTGTTTTCATTTACTTTGGTGAGCTGGTTAGTTGAATAGATTCTTTCTGAGATGGTTAAAATGTGATCACTGAATTAAAGATATGGTAGCATAGGCGTGTGATTGTGATTATTAGCGCTATGGGAGTATCCCACTTTAGAGTGTTGTATGATTGTGATTATTACTGCTATGGGAGTATCACAATTTCTTGTTCTGATATATCAATGCACAACTTTGATAACAGAGAAAAAAAAAATATAAGAATATGAAGGACACAAGGATATTCATTAATGCAGTAGGCCAACGGGTGAAGATAGTGAGAAGGAAATGTGTCAGATCCTCTATTGCAATCATATGGACTTGGATAGTAACTGGGAAAAATAAATCTGTGTTGCTGACCAAGTAATTATGGTTTATGTTGCATTTGTTTTGACATAAAGTGGTTTCTAAAGGGAAATACTTTTGGTAAAAGATATTTCTGGAGATGATCACTAAGTTTGCATTATTGGGTTGAGATTCTAGATATAATATCATTTCTGTTGTTTGTTTGGTACAAAAAATATTTCTCCCCTGCAACTGGAAACCTCTTAAAATTGCTGGACATCATTAAATACCGCCACTAACAAATAAAAAAAAACCTACAAAAACCCACAATGGGGCAGGGTGAGGGGGGCGGTTGGGTTCCTTGTGGTGGTGGGAGTCACCATTGGGTTCCTCATGCAGTGACATATTTATTTTTGAGACGGAAATCTTTTTCTGTTGATCATTATTTTCCATCCGCACCAGATACTAGAAAATAGGGTAAATGTTTTACACTGAAACAAAAGTAACCTTGAGGCTTTTTGAGTTTGGTCAAGAACTGAAAGTCTCAAGTCTATTGTTCTGAGAACAGATCTTGAAGTGTTTCTATCCAGTGGATAACTTTTTTACAATTTGTTTCAGGTTTTTTTTTTTAGATTGCCCTTTGCAAGGGATGGAAGGGTCACTTAGGTTTTCTTTCCTGACACAGAGTGTGAGTGTGTCTAGAGGGAAGTTATCTTGTGTAACATGTAGGAATGGGTTATGGGCATGGGTCAGTACGAATGTTGTATATTCTGTGACATACACCTGGTACGCGAGATAATCTTGCCCCTAAGACAGAGAGTTCTGGGCTGTATTGGTTTTTGGGCCAAGTATGAGAAATCATTGTAATCATCATCATTTCTGAAATTGCTCGCTGTCTGCCCACAGATGTGGGCTTAAGGCTGGTCCACATAATCATTGTTTGTATTCTTCATTACTTTGTACCATTTAAATCCTGTCACTGCAATGTTATTGATGAGTTTGGAAACTTTTGGCTTCTGGATCATGCTAGACCTCACCTACCAAAAGGAGAAAGAAAAGGATCAGGCCAAACCTCTTTATTGAAGCGGATTCTGCAATTCGTATCATAGCATTTAAATGCATTGTTTTTGGGAAATTTTGGTACTCTGCTTATGTCATATTCCACTAGTTGCATCTCCAGTAAAACTGGTTTGTATGGATATTGCATAAGCTTGGTGAATGTATTTTTTAAAGAAATTCTATCAGAATTCTTGTATATGCATGAAAACTACAGATGTGGCAGTTCCTCATCTGATTCTATGAAAATGATACAGGTGAAAGCATGGGCAAAATTGTTGAATTCTTTCTGCACCAATGGGAAACTTGAGCTGGAACTCATGTACAAAGTTCAGATGCAATGTTATGAGGATGCCAAGCTGATGAAGCTGTTCCCTGAGATTGTGAGGTCTCTCTATGACCAGGATGTGCTTGCAGAAGACACCATTCTTCACTGGTTCCGCAAAGGAGCAAACCCCAAGGGCAGGTATGTAATTCGCTGGATCCTTGATGTGTGTATAGTCTGACACCTTCTGCACTCAATATGGGTTACCCCCTTAGTTTAGTTTGAATCCAGTACCATTTTTAAATTGTAAATATTTATGCGTTGTAAAATGCAACAGGCAAACCTTTGTGAAGGCCCTGGAGCCCTTTGTGAATTGGCTGGAGGAGGCCGAAGAAGAGGACTAGGTGCAGCTGATCAAGTTGCAAATGTCAGCAGCTTCCATCCTATTATCAAATTTCTATCCATTCTCTGAGATATGGACTAAATAAATTTTCAAAATCATGTTTCTTGTTTTTTTTTTTTTTTGGATTCTATTTTACTTTGGTGTGCTGGTTGATGATTCGAAAAACCATTGAGGATTTAATTACTTGTAATAATGAAGTCCACTTTCTACTCTCTTTCTCTCTACCTGAGTTCAGTTGTACTACATAGATTCATTACCCTAATAGCCACACATCTGTGGCTAATAGGGTACTCCGGATGGGATTGCAGACAGTCTCTTTAGTTTGCTCTAGAGTTTTGTAGTGAGATCGTCCTTAAAAGTTGCTGTGGCCTAATTTTATGAGTTTTTGATGATAATCTATCATCAAATGTAACCCTCTTGTCCTTTCAAAATAATCTATCATAAATGTAATGGTAATTTTAAGAGCTAGACAAAGGAGACACGGGTCTTTTAGTATTACTTGTTTTTTATTGCTTGAATTCATTCATTTTACACGGGAGCATGAAGCATGATATTCAATTACTCGAGAGGGAGACTTGATAGAATTGATCTTCAATACCTTCCGCAACCTGATGGTGTAGGAAAAACGAAAATAAGCCCAAAAGAGCATTGAGATCACATACCCTACCCCAAGGCCCCTATAGTGATGGAGGCTAGGGTTTCCACCCTTGTAGCTGGCTATGTTTAGTAATCCTAATGGGAATTGTATTCCCACTGCTACTACTAGTCCTACATTGCTCAAGTAAATGAGAGTGAAAACAAGTCTTATGACAAGAGATGTGATACATCTTCAAAATAAAAAGGGGATTGATTAAATCCTCCTCTTGAGAGCCCACTCTTTACTCATATTCAAAGAAGGCCAAGATCCCCTTGGTGGCTAAAACCTTGCAGGTGTGTCTTTAGTTTTTCTTGCTACTAATTTTTCATGATCTTTCCATAATTTTTAGGGTTAATAACTTTTTTGGTACCTCGGTTTTAACGTTTTTATTTTTTTCCCCTAAATTTTAAAACATGACAAATCTAGTAACTCACATATGAGAAAAGACGAATTCATTACCTACGTTTGTTTCTATCATTCCCAATTAACGGAAGTCCAAGTCATCTTCGATGATATCGTGACAAGTGTCCTAAATTTTTTTTTTAAAAAAATGAAACCTAAAAAAATGTGAAAATTCTATGGGGTGGCTGGCCCCTAGAATTTTTAGGTTTAATTTTTTTTAAGCCTTGATCATGGGGGTGGCTTCAACATTGATCTTAATCAAATTCTTCAGCAGCTCCTCATCCACTTCGTGGAAATACCTGGCATACGGGTACGACATCCCAACATTGTTGATCACAACCCCAACATCCAACCCTTCAATGGCTTCATTAACTCTACGAACACACTCGAAAAGATCGCCAGCAAAGTCCACAACAACGGTCTTGATCTGGGTCTTACCATACTTGGCTTGAATCAAATCCGAAACATCTTTGAGCTTGTCTGGATTCCGACCCACCAAGATCAGATTATTCCCTTTACGAGCCAATTGAAAAGTGAAACCCTTGCCAATACCGTTAGTGGGTTCGGTAACGAGTGCCCAGAACTTGTACTTCTTGAGATTCTTAGCGGGTATGAGAAAATTGATGAAGACCCATTTGAAGAAGGCAATAGCAAACTTAAGAGCCAAGAGAGAACCCCAAGTGAAAAGAACGAGAACCCAGAACGGCTGACTTTGAGCAGAGTTGCATGTTGGAAGAGAGCGTGCTTTTACTTTGGATCTGAGAGGGAATAGTGGAATGAAATGGGTTTTATTGGGAGAGATTAATCACCGTAACTCACAAGAGATTCATGCCCGTTTGGGAGTGCGATTTATTGTTTTTAAAAATTGCATTTTTAAAATTGCTATTTTTTAAAATTGCATAGGGTATTTTTTTTTTTTTTATCA
>NC_081542.1:10559019-10564609 GCF_901000735.1 Corylus avellana
TTTTTTTTAAGCCTTGATCAGGGGGGTGGCTTCAACATTGATCTTAATCAAATTCTTCAGCAGCTCCTCATCCACTTCGTGGAAATACCTGGCATACGGGTACGACATCCCAACATTGTTGATCACAACCCCAACATCCAACCCTTCAATGGCTTCATTAACTCTCCGAACACACTCGAAAAGATCGCCAGCAAAGTCTACAACAACGGTCTTGATCTGGGTCTTACCATACTTGGCTTGAATCAAATCCGAAACATCTTTGAGCTTGCCTGGATTCCGACCCACCAAGATCAGATTAATCCCTTTACGAGCCAATTGAAAAGTGAAACCCTTGCCAATACCGTTAGTGGGTTCGGTAACGAGTGCCCAGAACTTGTACTTCTTGAGATTCTTAGCGGGTATGAGAAAATTGATGTAGACCCATTTGAAGAAGGCAATAGCAAACTTAAGAGCCAAGAGAGAACCCCAAGTGAAAAGAACGAGAACCCAGAACGGCTGACTTTGAGCAGAGTTGCATGTTGGAAGAGAGCGTGCTTTTGCTTTGGATCTGAGAGGGAATAGTGGAATGAAATGGGTTTTATTGGGAGAGATTAATCACCGTAACTCACAAGAGAGTCGGGGCCGTTTAGAAGTGCGATTTAGTGTTTTTAAAAATTGCATTTTTAAAATTGCTATTTTTTAAAATTGCATATGGTACTTTTTTTGTTTATCAATTGAGTGTTTGGATAACATTAGAATATAATTGCGGTTTGATGGCCAAATAGGTAAATATTGCGCAAAATATTGTTTTAAGCGAAATTGTCATTTTGGTTTAAATTCGCACTTTTTCAAATAAGCATCCCCTAGTTAGCTTATAGAAATCGTGAATTTTTTCACAATTTTAAAATTTGCGTTTTTAAAATTGAGATCTCAAACACTCCAAAATTGCGATTTGGTTTAAAAACACAGATTATTTTTTAAAAAATGCACTTCCAAACAGACCCTCAGTGGATTCGAGATTGCTACAATTGTTTGCATATGGCCTCTGGGAGGGTGGCCAAGGCCAAAATGGGGTGGTCGGCCACCCCATAGAATTTTCACTTTTTATTTTTATTTTTTTAGGTTTAATTATTTTTAATTTTTAGGACATGTGTCACGATATAAATGTAGATGACGTGGACTTCCGTTAATTGGGACTGACAAAAATTAACGGATGTAGTGATTTCGTCTTTTTCTATATATAAAGTACTAGATTTGTTATGTTTTAAAACCTAGAAAAAAAAAAAAAAAATTTAAAACTGAGGTACCAAAAAAATTATTAACCCTAATTTTTATGAAGTTTCGATCCTTAGGGATATGTATTATGTTGTGCTTATTTGATGCACATGATCCCAATAAATGATATCATAACAGGATTTATAAAAAATATGGGAAGATGGAAGTTTATGAAACTTCATGCTTGTTGAATTTTCCTTCTTCTTGCGATTTGATTCCAACAAGCCTAAATTTTTAACTTGTTCTTTAACATGTTAAGATCAATGCTGAAAAGTTTCAAGTCGTTTGGAAAGGTCAGCAACTTATATCTACAAAAGAAAAACAATCGCATGATGTGAGATACGAATGTGACAAAACAACAAAAAAACTCATTCTTCTTTTGTTTTACAAAACTACCTATTTTACAAAGGTTTTCTTTTTTTGTCCTATTCTCTCTCTCTTGAAACCGTAAGGAGCAAAGGATTTTTGTTTTTTCATTAGCACCTCTCACTTCTATTTTATTTGGTGAATTCATACAAAGGGTTGTTCATTAATTTGGCCTTCGTATTTGGGAGTGCATCCTTAACGAAAGTGCGAAAGTAGACACTATAGTTTAATCTTAGGAAGTTGCATGTCAAGGGATCTGATTGCACTGAATTATATACTCTAAGAGGCAGGAATCAACCTTTAAGGACAACGTTCTTGTATGATTCTATAGCATTGTGAGATTTTTCCTTACTCTAATTTTGTTCTATTGCATTCTATTTATTTTATTATTAATTTCGGATTAATATGGTTTAGTATCAACAATAATATTTTGCACCATCAAATTTACTTTCAACAATCTTAAATGTTGATTCGTTAATGTTGGACAAATATTTTGATTATAACCATAACAATATTATTTAAACTTAAGAAAATGTAAACACTATCAGATTCTGTGGCATGCAATTCACATACGAGAAATAAGAAATCAATTCTTGGGTGGAAAGATAAAGACTTGGTTGTGAAAAATATCTAATAATTAATTTGTTTATCAAAAGAAAAAATTAATTTCACGTGTAGGTATTGGAAACGAAAATATTTTGATTGAAATAGTTTTTGATTATTTGAACTCAAATTTGTGTTAATTTAATTTGTGTGTCAAATAACTTTTTTCTTGTCAGGTCACGAATCTTGCAATAAAAAAGTTAAGCATTTTATGAATTTTTAGAAATTAACACTTTATGTTGTGCTGTGGTGAGCTTGTTAGAAAATATTCATGTCGATTAATAATAACTACAAGTGAAAAGGTGGTTAATAAATTTTACTAACCGCATCCGTTAACCAGCAAGTAAACATATAACCGCCCGCTATAACCGCTTTTTAAAAAGTTAGGCATTTTGGGCCAATTTTCAGTTTTAGGTTTTTTGGGCTCACTCTGGTTTTTTTTTTTTCTCGCATTTTTAGTGCCTTTTTGGCATCAAGATGTGCACTCTAACAAGCATATAGATTACTATATACCACATTGAGCCGAATTGCTCCAAAAGGAGCTCATATAGAAAAATCTAAAATATTTGACCCCAAATTTACATTTGTACTTAAAAAGAAGAAGTTAAGAATCCAAGTTAAACGAATAGAAGAAAAAAAAAATAATGCAAGTTATACAACATTTACCAATATTTTAACAAGGACTTAAACAGAGACTTAAACACAACATACAAATAAAATTTTCACAATCCTTGCACACAACATACTCTCATTTGGTCATCTAGCAAAATCCTATGGAGATCACTACATGAAAGCTTATAAACTTAACATAGTAATATTAAGGCACAAGCATGTACAAATGTGAAATGTGCTTGATATAATTGTATTGTAATTAAAATATTATGACAATTCAAAAATGATAACCTTCATTACTAACAAACCTCTGGGCAAAAGATGAATCAACCTTTGAATTTGAAGGTTGATGCCCATCTACAATAGAACAAGTTAAATTAATAAATAACTAAAATGAATTAATAAATAATGAAGAAAAAAAAGAAGTGAATTTGCAAATAACTAATTTATAAACATTTATCTAGATGATCAAAGCTTGCCAAAAACTCCTCTAACTCTTCATCACTTATGCAGTCATTTATTCAGTTTTGTGTGTAAATCAAGGCCTTAACAGTAAATAGAGACAATGAACTCCTAAAGGAATCCAATATACGTCCACCAGTGCTAAAGGCAGGCTCAATGGCAACAGTGAAAATAGGGATGGCCAATACATCACAAGTTATCCTTGCAAGAATATAATATTTGGGTGCATTAACCTTCTACCAAGCTAAAATATCAAAATATTTTGTTGTTGCTTCACACTCATCCAATAAATACCGATCTAACTCTGTAGTGATAATAATTAATTAAGCTTAGGTAGCTTAGTTAGAAGGTCAATTTGAATTTTGGGTCACTATGAACAGCTAGAGGGGTTTTTTGGGATTTAGACTTTTGGAACGAACGTACACTAGGGTTGCCGGACATACGCTCTTATCTGTAGTAGAGGACGTACGTATGGGGACCACCAGATGTATCATGTATGTTGACAATAGTACGCCAAACTCTGCCAATAGTACATGGACGTATGCTGGGGACCACACGGACGTACGTTACTTTTGGAATACCCCTTGGGTAATACCTGGACGTACGCTACAGCCTTTGGACCGCTGTGTAAACAGTATCGGACGTACGTATGGGGACCACCAGATGTACGCTGACAATAGTACGTCGAACTCTGCCAATAGTACATGGATGTATGCTGGGGACCACACGGACGTACGTTACTTTTGGAATACCCCTTGGGTAATACCTGGACATACGCTACAGCCTTTGGACCGCTGTGTAAACAGTATCAGACGTACGCCACAACAGTACCCGGATGTCTGCTACTTTTCAAAATAGTTGGTAGCGTCCTCCGCTATAAATACCCCCTACACTCAACGTTTCACACGCCCATTTACGCCCTAGGTTCTAAGAAAACCCTCTTGTGAGTTTTGTGAGTTCTTGGAGAAGGAGAGGTGATTCTTTGAGGTTTCACTTCAATGATGTAATCTTCTAAGCTTAGTTTGTTCCTAAGTCGTTATGTTGTTTAAGTATTTTCATAGTTGGCTTAGTTGGTAGTTTGTAGCTTCTAGTTATGTTGTTGCCATTAATCTTTGTTTAAACATGGGTTAGCGTTTAATTCTTGTTGAGCTTATTTCCTTTTGCATGGAGGTATTGTTTTAAGATAGCCTCGGAATCCTTTTAGTAGCTTTAGAACAGTTTGAGAGGATAGGAGAACGGTTGAACCAAATGAGGTTCTACCTTCTAGACGAACGTACGACCACGAGACCGGACGTACAAGCCTTTTGGACGGACGTACGGCCACGGACCCGGACGTACGGTCAGAAGTGTTAAAGGGAACGCCACTTTGGCCAGTCGTCCGATAGCCTCTGTTTTCATGTTCTAGGTTCGTTCTAGTTGGATTTAGAACTAATAATAGTTCTTTTTTCAGTATTCGAGGTTATGGAGTCTCAAGAAAATTTTATGGAGGAGCCTTACAACCTAAGTGAGTACAAACTCACATGGATGTTTGTTGTTACTTTTCCCACATTGCACGTCTATTATATATATATATATATCAAACATGCATATTTTGCAACTCTCATAAAATACATTTTAGAACTACTGTGAACTTTCTTTTGCGAAAACGTATGTTGATTGACAAGATAATGATGAGACTTGTAAAATTATGCATGTAAAAGACTGATAAGATTAATTACATCGTATGATATGGTACATCGGTACGTGCGAAATACTTGCCATGGGCTTATTATATAGGTTAACTTTATGGTCAAATGTGTGTGTGTGTGTGTGGGCTTTGGATCCAATGGTTTTGTGAACATTACAAAACGTCCCTAAACCCTGATTTTTTTTTTTTGTAGTGAAGTGATATGAGAATGAGAGACGGATAGCCTGATAGGGTTAGCCAGCTGAACCAAAACATATCCAAAACCTAACATGAAACAACGTAAGCCTACAACATCTGAAAGTCTGAAACTAGTATTGCGCCTCCTGCCCATCCTCAGGCCGGCCACCGCCATAAATTTTTAATCTTTTTAGGTGTAGTTTTTTATTATTAATTTTTAGGATGCGTGTTAGTTCTATGTAATGACACATGTGACAGAGTGTGATAGAACCTAATGGAAGTATTAAGTTTGTCTTTTTCCGCAAGTCCAAAACCATTTATGATTATATATGAACTCCAACTAAGAAAAAAAATATATATATATATATATATATGCAAAATCAATACTAATAAAGTATTCTTCCCTTTAGCATTTTTTTCCTTATTCAA
>NC_081542.1:10564709-10590691 GCF_901000735.1 Corylus avellana
TTTTTTTTTTTCCGCATTTTCAGTGCCTTTTTGGCATCAAGATGTGCACTCTAACAAGCATATAGATTACTATATACCACATTGAGCCGAATTGCTCCAAAAGGAGCTCATATAAAAAATCTAAAATATTTGACCTCAAATTTATAATTTGTACTTAAAAAGAAGAAGTTAAGAATCCAAGTTAAACGAATAGAAGAAAAAAAAAAAGAATGCAAGTTATACAACATTTACCAATATTTTAACAAGGACTTAAACACAACATACAAATAAAATTTTCACAATCCTTGTGGGTTAACTTCTTCACAACATATGATACAAATAAAATTTTCACAATCCTTGTACACAACATACTCTCATTTGGTCATCTAACAAAATTCTATGGAGATCACTACATGAAAGCTTATAAACTTAACATAATAATATTAAGGCACAATCATGTACAAATGTGAAATGTGCTTGATATAATTGTATTGTAATTAAAATATTATGACAATTCAAAAATGATAACCTTCATTGCTAACAAACCTCTAGGCAAAAGATGAATCAACCCTTGAATTTGAAGGTTGATGCCCATCTACAATAGAACAAGTTAAATGAATAAATAACTAAAATAAATTAATAAATAATGAAGAAAAAAGAAGTGAATTTGCAAATAACTAATTTATAAACATTTATCTAGATGATCAAAGCTTGCCAAAAACTCCTCTAACTCTTCATCACTTATGCGGTCATTTATCCAGTTTTGTGTGTAAATCAAGGCTTTAACAGTAAATAGAGACAATGAACTCCTAAAGGAATCCAATATACGTCCACCAGTGCTAAAGGCAGGCTCAATGGCAATAGTAGAAATATGGATGGTCAATACATCACAACCTATCCTTGCAAGAATAGAATATTTAGGTGCATTAACCTTCTACCAAGCTAAAATATCAAAATATTTTGTTGTTGCTTCACACCCATCCAATAAATATCGATCTAACTCTATAGTGATCCAAATAATTAACTAAGCTTAGGTAGCTTAGTTAGAAGGTTAATTTGGATTTTGGGTTACTATGAACAGCTAGAGGGGTTTTTTGGGATTTAGACTTTTGGAACGGACGTACACTAGGGTTGTCGGACATACGCTCTTATTTGTAGTAGAAGACGTACGTATGGGGACCACCAGATGTACGTTGACAATAGTACGCCGAACTCTGCCAATAGTACATGGACGTATGCTGGGGACCACACGGACGTACGTTACTTTTGGAATACCCCTTGGGTAATACCTGGACATACACTACAGCCTTTGGACCGCTGTGTAAACAGTATCGGACGTACTTATGGGGACCACCAGATGCACGCTGACAATAGTACGTCGAACTCTGCCAATAGTACATGGACGTATGTTGGGGACCACACGGACGTATGTTACTTTTGGAATACCCTTGGGTAATACCTGGACGTACGCTATAGCCTTTGGATCGCTGTGTAAACAGTATCGGACGTACGCCACAACAGTACCCGGACGTCTGCTACTTTTCAGAATAGTTGGTAGCGTCATCCGCTATAAATACCCCCTACACTCAACGTTTCACAAGCCCATTTACGCCCCAGGCTCTAAGAAAACCCTCTTGTGAGTTTTGTGAGTTCTTGGAGAAGGAGAGGTGATTCTTTGAAGTTTCACTTCAATGAGGTAAACTTTTAAGCTTAGTTTATTCCTAAGTCGTTATGTTGTTTAAGTGTTTTCATAGTTGGCTTAGTTGGTAGTTTGTAGCTTCTAGTTATGTTGTTGCCATTAATCTTTGTTTAAACATGGGTTAGCGTTTAATTCTTGTTGAGCTTATTTCCTTTTGCATGGAGGTATTGTTTTAAGATAGCCTCGGAATCCTTTTAGTAGCTTTAGAACCAGTTTGAGAGGATAGGAGAACGGTTGAACCAAATGAGGTTCTACCTTCTGGACAAACGTACGACCACGAGACCGGACGTACAAGCCTTTTGGATGGACGTACGGCCACGAACCCGGACATACGGTCAGAAGTGTTCTAGGGAACGCCACTTTGGCTAGTCGTTCGATAGCCTCTGTTTTCATGTTATAGGTTCGTTCTAGTTGGATTTAGAACTAATAATAGTTCTTTTCTCAGTATTTGAGGTTATGGAGTCTCAAGGAAATTTTATGGAGGAGCCTTACAACCTAAGTGAGTACAAACTCACATAGATGCTTGTTATTACTTTTCCCTCATTGCACGTCTATTATATATATATATCAAACATGCATATTTTGCAACTCTCATAAAATACATTTTAGAATTACTGTGAACTTTCTTTTGCGAAAACGTATGTTGATTAACAAGATAATGATGAGACTTGTAAAATTATGCATGTAAAAGACTGATAAGATTAATTACATCGTATGATATGGTACATCGGTACGTGCGAAATAATTGTCATGGGCTTACTATATAGGTTAACTTTATGGTCAAATGTGTGTGTGTGTGTGGACTTTGGATCTAGTGGTTTTGTGAACATTACAAAATGTTCCTAAACCCTGATTTTTTTTTTTTTTTTTTTTTTTGTAGTGAAGTGATATGAGAATGAGAGACGGATAGCCTACAACATCTAAATAGGGTTAGCCAGCTGAACCAAAACATATCCAAAACCTAACATGAAACAACGTAAGCCTACAACATCTAAAAGTCTGAAACTAGTATTGCACCTCCTGCCCATCCTCAAGCCGGCCACCGCCATAAATTTTTAATCTTTTTAGGTGTAGTTTTTTATTATTAATTTTTAGGATGCGTGTCAGTTCTATGTAATGACACATGTGACAGAGTGTGATAGAACCTAATGGAGGTATTAAGTTTGTCTTTTTTCGTAAGTCCAAAACCATTTATGATTATATATGAACTCGAAAAATATATATATATATATATATATATATATATGCAAAATCAATACTAATAAATTGTTCTTCCCTTTAGCCTTTTTTTCCCTTATTCAATTAGAAAAAAAAAAAAAAAACTAATAAAGTATTTAACTTTTTTTTTTGTTGATAGGTTTAGTTTTTCACTTTCAACTTTTTTCTCACTAAGCCTCTCTCTCTGTCTTCCTCTCCCTCGGTCTCTCCTCCGCACTCGGTTCGCAGTCGCCTTCACAGACGCCTCTCGCCTCTCCGTCTCTCCGTCAGCCTCTCGCCTGAAAGCGTACTATCCTCTCGCCTCTCCATCAGTCTGTCGCCTCTCCGTTCGTCTCTCCGCCGGCCTCAGTCTGACGGCAAGGTACACACTTTGGCATCGGAAATTTTTTATAATGGGTGTGGGTCTATTGGGTTGGGTTGTCGTAATAGCTCTTCAACTAGATGGTTGTGAGTCTATCGGTAGCAACAGTTTTGTGTAAATGGTTATGGTGCCATATATTTCATGGGTAGTATGTTGTCTTATTTGTACGGTGCCGTCGGTGCGTGAGTATTGTATGTATCGTGTAATGGGTAGATACGCGGTAGTGGCGAGAGGGAGGAAAAAAAATGGAATTTGTTTAGTGAAATTCTCTTCTGTTTCTTGAATTTTCTTTTTATGTGAGACTTGTGTGTTTTTTGGGCAGTTATGAAGAGATGGAGTCCTAAAGCACACTGCATTATTTATGGTCTTTTTTTTTTGGTAAATGAGAATGTCATTTCATTCATTTAGAATAAGGAAACATCTAGAGCCAAAAAGCTCTAAACAGAAAGAGCATGTTGCTCTATAGAAACTATGTCATAAATACATAAAGGAATCTCTATAGAAAGAGCATTATTTATGGTCTAATCATGCTAAAATGTCAATCGTGTCGGGTTGTGTCAACCCGGAACGAACATGTCGTGGGTTGGGTCGTGTGTTACCCTTTAATTTAATGTGGCTTGTTCGGGTAGGGATGTTCAACCCGTTTATATAAATGTGTCGTATTCGGGTTAACGTTCACAGGGTTAACTGGGTTGACACGAACCCGAAATGTGAACCCAGGGGCGGACCTACGTTTGGGGGTCCATGGCAACCCAAAATTTTTTAAATCACTCCCAAAAATGCTACCTTTGATACTTTGGCAACCCCTAAGACAGCTTCTACTCATAAGTTAGATTGATTTCTACTTCTTGGCAACCCCTAGGACAAGCTTATGCAGATTGCTTTCTACTAAAGATGGCTTTCTACTTTTATATATCATATTTTTTAATTTTAAACTAAATATGGCCAGTTCTGATTTTGGTGAAGTGGGTGTGGATGAAAGTGTAATATGAGAAATGGGTCTCGTTTATATTACCAGGAAAGAGCTTCTATTCAGGGAGATCATCCTGGAGAAAGAAGTGTGAAAAGGCTGAGTCTTTGGTTTATGGTACCCAGAGAGAGAGTGAGAGTGGAAGGGAAAAGCATCCTTATGCTTTGATCCCTTGCTTTTCTGTTAAACTCTCTTTCTTTCTTGTCTCTTTCTCTCTTTCTTTCTATCTACCCGATTTTGTTGAGAGAGAGAAAGGGAGGGATAGAGATCAGAGATGGCAAAGTGAAGCATCTAAATAAATATTGTCCGGATAGTACCAAAATGCCCTTTAGACATTGTGTTGCGTATCATTCTAGGAAATATATAAACTATATGCATTTCTATGTTTATTTATTTACATAAGTTTGGACCCCCCACACATAAAATCCTGATTCCGCCTCTGTGTGAACCCATTTTGCCAGCCCTAAATTAGCAATTGATTGAAATTGTTATTTGATGATTAGCCTAAAAGGCACTTACATTGCTTTTTATAGAATAGAAAATAAACCTAATCTTAGTAGAAATAGGAATTAATAACCTAATCCTTCTAGGAAAAGAAATCCTAACCTAGTAAGGAAATGATTAATTATTTAATAATAATATAAATAGAGGGTTCGTAACACCACCCCTTTGTTTTATTTTAGTTTGGAAGCTTGTCAATATGAAGTGCATGTAGAATAAATGGGTTTTAAGAGGGTTTAAACTTTATAGAAAGCTCCTATTTACTAAGCATATCATTGCCCCTCCAGAACAGTTGCCGTTAGTTATCAGTTAACAATGATCTTGAAAAATATTGTCTCTCATGTGTGCAAATTCAACTTCACCTCCCCCAAGAAAAGAAAAAAGAATAATGTGTGGGATCTTATTTTGTTTTTGTTAAACTGAAAATGAAAAATTTAGTGTTTGATTAAGGTTGCTAAGTTTTCTATATTTCCTTTCCATTTATTTGGCCAAAACCTGTTTACTTTTTTTTTTTTTTTGGTCCTTTTTTTTTCAAATTAAGCAGCCACAACGGGAAAAAGGGCTAGGGAATTATGTGCTTTAAAGCTACCTTAATAGTTCTAATTGTAAGGTAAACTAAGTAATTTAACTGTACATTTCAGGAGCATGGGCTCATCAAATATCAGAGATTTGTTGACGTCATTTAGTCCTTCTTTGGACTTCTTTGCTATAAGCTCTGGAGATGGCCGAATTAAAATTTGGGACACATTGAGGGGTCAGATCCAGACTGAATTTGCAGACATCACAACAACCGATGAGACGAACATACTTACGAGACCCGAAAGAGGACATCTCTCTGTCGATTATAAATGCATGAAGTGGTTATCTTTGGAGAGAAAGAGGAAAAGGAAGCTTGGGTCCTCATTATTAGTCTTAGGAACAGGCAGTGGTGATGTTTTAGCACTTGATGTCTCTGCTGGTCAATTGAAATGGAAGGTTAATGACTGCCATCCTGGGTGAGTTTCTCGTATAAAGTTGCATCCTTATGGTCTTCATAAGACATAATCATGGATCGAGAAAGGTTCTCAATTTTTTATTTTATTTTATTTTTTTATTCATGAATAGTTGAATTAAGTGGGGACATGAAATTGACTTACTTTTAGTTCTCCCTCATAAGGCTTGCTCCAAATTAGGCCGGACAAGATGGAGGCTGGTGCAATCGCTTGACTATTTTAACTTAATGATTTCATTTTGAAAAGCCTCTACCTTGCGAAACAGGTCTCTTACCTTATTGGTTTCATGCTGCACAATACATCAGATTTCACTGCTTTCACAGTGTATTGTGTGATTGGCATAGATACATGTCTAGAGAGCATAAACGTAAGGAAATTGTCGCTTGTAATCAGGATAAATATTTAAAGCTTCAGCTTGATGAGTACCTTCTTTTATTCCTTAACTTTTGTTGACGTTTGCTTATCGAAATGTATCACAGTGAATATTTTGCTTTATTTCGATCAGAGTGAAAAGAGGTGTTACTATCTAAATTTTCGTTGGAGATAAATTTTTATGTGCACTATATAATGATCTGATATACCAATTCATATGTTATATATGTTCTCTTAAAGTTACATAACTATTTTTAGTTGTTGTTCAGGTAGTGAAACTTTTGGTTCTCTGGTCTTCAAAGTTCCTATGTATATAACATAGAGATGTAGCTGGCCTCTGTTGGATGTAGCTCTCATTTTTTAATCTTCTCTACTCTCTTAACTTAATTTCTTTACTTCTCTCGACTGTTGTAACCTGGTATCACAGCAAACTCTGTTCCATTTTTTGAATGCTATTTGATATTTATCATCCTTTGTTAGTCTCTTCACATACTTTGAGACTTAGGAACATAGTTGATTAGCCCAGGTTGATCAAGGCCTAGACAGACTCCTAGACTGTGTCATAAGCTGCAACTATTGCTGATGTCAGCAGGCTCAGTTGTTGACACCAGCACTGTATGGACATAACTGGAAAAACAAGGCAGACATCCTGTACTCTTGATATCTGTGGTGCTTTTAATGGGGTTTGAAGCCTTTTTTTTTTTTTTTGATAAGTAAATATGATATAAAAGAGCGCAGAGGGGCGCAACCCACATACACGGGAAGTATACAAGATAGCGCCTAAGAGGGAGAAAAATGAAGAAGAAAATCAGAGAAGCTAATTCCTATAGGATCTAGCCAAGCGGCCGTCTAGGAATACAAAGTAAAGAAGAAAAAATGAGTCAATTCCTCTATAGTCCTAGTGGAGTTCTCAAAGCATCTAGCATTCATTTCATTCCAAATACACCACATAAGACACAAAGGGATCATCTTCCACGCTACCGCGCTTCGAGAACTTCCTCCCGACCACCAACAATCGAACAAGCCCCTCACCTTATAAGGCATGACCCAAAGCAGCCCAAACCGATCAAAAATAGTATGCCAAAGCACGCTTGTGATCTCGCAATGGAGAAGAAGATGATCAACCGACTCTCCATTCTTCTTGCACATACAACACCATTCCACTACCACTATGTTCCTCTTCCGCAGGGTGTCGTGAGTCAAAATTTTGCCTAAGGCCGCGGTCCACCCGAAGAAAGCCACTCGCAATGGCACCTTAGTACGCCAAATGCTCTTCCAAGGAAACACTTCATGATCACATTTGGACAAGGCCTTGAAGAGAGACTTAACCTCGAAATTGCCTTTCTTAGACGAAGACCATCGAATACAATCCATAGAACCTAAGGATATCTTGTACGAGTACAACCGGTCAAAGGAAGAGGAAATCAAATCCATCTCCCAATCCTGAACGGACCTCACAAAAATGACATTCCATTTGACAACCCCATTCCTCCAAATAAAGTTATCCTTCACCCAAGCTTCTTTGTGTCTGGCTATGCTGTACAAAGACGGGAAAGCATGCTTCAAAGAGGCGTCCTCACACCAAATATCATGCCAAAAACGAACTTTCGAACCCACCCCCACCTCATAATGAATACCTACCACCCTCCTGATCTTCATATTTAGCTTTGATAACCTTATACCATAGAGCCTCACTCTCATTAGCATATCTCCAAAGCTAATGGGGTTTGAAGCCTCTCAAGATATAATAATTCAATTGTAACTGTTTGCAAGAAACATGGTGTTGATAATGAATTATGAAAAGTCTTATTGTCAAAGATTAGGATTCTCACAGGGAGCACAAGAAAACATCTTAATTATGTGCTAGGAATTATTTTATTTTTAATCAATTATGGCATGCAATTTGAAGTTTTAATATGTAATTAATTACTGCACTGACTGATAATGAATGATTTTAGTTTAACAGTTGTAATATTGAAATCTATAGCTGGGTGACCTACCACTTCTCTTCCTCTCTCTCATGTGCAGGGGTGTTAGTGCCATTTCGTCTTCTACACATGGTTCATGCATTTACACTGTGGGGGCTGATGGTATGATATGCAAAATTGATTCTTTGTCAGGAAACCTGTTGCAGAAGTTCAGAGCTTCTACAAAGGCAATATCCTGTATGTCTGTTTCGTCAGGTAAATATCATCTACATCTATTGTGTTACTCTTGCCTTATAGCGGTGGTGAATGAACACATTGTGCTAATAGGAGTGTTGGATTTCTAGATAAGTTTCTTACCTTACAAAAGAATTCAATTTGGAAAAATATGGTTTTCCAGTCAGGACGTGGTGCTGTGTTAAGTAGATACTTAGATTGGAAATTATATCTCAATTTCCAGATGACTGTAGTGAAATTGACATTCCATATTGATAGTCAGGGATGATTTTATCAACAAAATTCGGTCAGGTCTTATTCAATCACGGGGCACTTATTCCCATAATTTAGAAAATGATTATGGTTTAGATACTTTTTTCTTTTCAATTTGGTAAGTTATACATGCACATGGTGGGTCTTGAATTTGCAAGTACTCCCTTTTCCCTTTTTTATAAGAGGAGGTGCTGTTTAAGCTAGCGCTCATTGCTTGTGGTTCAACTACTTTTAGATGAGATCACATGTATAATGTCAAGTGCATCTCGCCAAATTGAAAAAAAAGAAAGAAAATATAATTCTATAATACTAAACATAAATGAAGTAGCTTAGCAAGAAGACCTTCCACGAGTCAGAGTTGAAATAAATGATTGTTGTAATTATTCTCTTGCTGATATTTCCACCTTGGATGTATTTCTCCATGTCAGATGGGAAGATGTTAGCTACTGCAGCTGCACAGTTGAAGATTTTTAACTGTTCTGATCACAAAAAGATACAGAAGTTTTCTGGGCATCCTGTAAGTGTTATGCAGTTCTACGTTTGTTCTGTATCAACACCTTTTTCTCTCTTTTCTCTTTAAATGAATGAATATTTAATGTCTAGTTATCTTCTTGACTTTCTGTTCTTGGTCAAATAATTTTCTGAACTATTAATAGGGAGCTGTTCGCTGTATGAATTTTACTGAAGATGGGAAGTACATCCTCTCCTCTGCTGTGGGTGAAAGATATGTAGCAGTATGGAGGATAAGTGGCAGCAAAAAGCAGTCATCAAGCTGTGTTCTTTCAATGGAGCACCCTGCTGTCTTTCTTGATAGCAGGTGCATTGATAGTGGTGAAGTTGACAATTCAGGTCTATGTGTTTTGGCTATTTCGGAAATTGGCGTCTGTTATCTTTGGTTTGGACAGAACATTGAGGAATTACGCAATGCCAAGCCCGCCAAAGTCTCGTTATCTTCTGAGGACATTCCCTCTATAAGTCCCAAGGTTGCATTACCTACAATATTTGCTGCAAAATTACAAGGCATTAGTGAACCTATGTCTGGGCGGGTCTTTGTTGCTTATGGATTGCTAGTAAAGCCATCATTTCAGAAAATTTTAGTGCATTCTGGCACAGTTGTAAAATTAAGTATCTCCAACGATGGGGTTCTTCTACCAATGAGTCAATCTCGTGTCAAATCTAAGAAAGGACTAGATTTACAAAATGGAGGTATGATTTCACCATGAAAAATCTTCTGCTCACTGATCAATTTGTCTTTGAATGTATTATGGGATTGCGATGCATTAAAACCCTTCATTCCTACCAAGCGAGTCAGAGAATATCATCCACTAGAAGCTTTTCAAATGATATGAAAAGCCATATTTCATTGGTGAATGTTTTGAAGCCTCTTTTTTATATTGATTATGCATACTTTATGGTGGATTCATGCTTCTTGAAAGAAAGTATAGAACAGTTTTGTATTGTAGATATATAATGGATAAAGTAAGTCCCTGGAGAATGGCTTTTTCCTTGCTTTGATGTATTCAGTTGGACAATATTCATCAAACGCTTTTTAGATGATCCCCCTTATAGTTTATTTTTCCACAATGACATGCAAATTTTTTTCTGATTGTATTGTTTCAAATGGAAATTCTTTTAGTGGAGCCACTAAGTTGAACAAAAATCTACTATCAATGGCTTGTTTTGATTTTAATTGCTAAGGTATGCTTGGATTGTATTTTGTTTTGCTTTTCTTTGTTTTTTGGTGTTGGAGAATGAGCCTAGATGAAGTCTTTTTGTAACGAGTATCTTCCCAATTTTCTTTTGAGTATAATAGTATGTCTGCTTGGGTTTGATGCTTATAATCCCTTTATTTGTCTACTTCAATATTAATTTCTTCATTATTTGTGTTCTTGATCTCGTGTTGATCCTTAAAAACCTCTTCGATGATTAAACAGTTACTGCATTAGACCGTGCAAATGCGGAGGATGCCTTACTTCCAATTCCAAAGGTTTTTGAGTCTAATGAGGAAAAGAAAATGTATAAAGAAATGAGTGTTGATGCTGATGAGGTAATGGCTGATTTGGGAGATAGCAGGAGTCAAGCTGAGTCTGTGGAGGGGAAAGGTATGCCTAATATTCTTTCAGGAATCTTGCAACATTTTGTGCTTGCCTTATTTGCCTTATACAAATGCTCTTTTATATGGTTTACAATTTGAATTGTAATATTTCAATTTTTACATTGGGGTAGAAACATTATTTTCATAGCTCTGTGCGGGTTGCTCGTTCTTCTAATAATTTGAACAGCTTCTTTTCCACTTAAGAGGCTGAATATAGGAACTGGGCCTACTCGAAAATCCCTCTGCATAACAAAAAGCTCACACCTTATAGTTAAAGTGGAGGAAAGGATTTATGCAGAAAAAAAGGGGAGGAATATCCACCAGAAAAGAGTAAGCTGTAGGTTGAAAATGAGGTTAATTTTTCAACAGAAATAATTTATTCTGACAAAAACATGGGCATGGAAATGGGTTTGGGTTTTACTATTTATGACTATTGGTATGGGTCTGCAGTCGTATATGGTTTGCCCTGTTGCGTAGCTTAAGGAAGTACTGTCAATTTATGTATGTTTGCATGAGGGTTTGCCCTTGCAATATTATGAACGTTGATCTTCTTCAATGACTAGAGTCGTTGGATTTCAATTCTCTACCCCTCCCCCCCCTCCCTCTTTTTTTTGTGCCTATTGGGGTCTTCAATTGAGTTGGATACATAGAATCTTATAAATACTTCACAGATTATGATGTAGAGTATATTATATACTTTCTTCTCATGAGGTTTCCATCTATGTTGAAGCATAATCCACTCTATTTGTTGAGAATAGAGTTGCTATAATTAAAACATTAACTTCTGCCAGTGGCCCTAGGCCCAAATATGGCTATGCTTTTCGGAGAAGGAAACACCAAAATTAGTATTAATTTATAGAAATTTGCTGGCCTGTGGTCATTACATGCTTGTGCTTTATCAACTTTTCCTGTTAGAAGAGTAAGCACAGCAGATAGTTTTTAATGGTGCTCCTGCTTGGTCCTATATGTCTGCTGTTCTGTGCAGATGACATGGTAGAACTAGAAGTTGACACTGAAATATCTTGCCTGGAGGATCGGCTGAGATCATTAGGGATACTGAGTAGTGGAGATGATCTAACATTAGGGTTGACAGCTAATTCTGCGACATTCAAGGGTATTGACCTTGAAGCTGATATGCCACAAAAGAAGGTTTGTTTGATTTTTTTTGTCCCCCCACGCCCAAAATAAAATCCAATACACCACATGCACTACTCTGTCTCTCTTCTCTCTTCCCCTTACCCCCCTAAACAAAAAAGCATCACTCCTTGTTATTGACTCTTTATGTATTTTCTTTATCAGATAAGGGCATCTGTTCTCTCTATGGTACCTAGTGACGCATACAAGTTACTACGAGTCTTGGTGGCCAAGTGGCAATCAAGGTTTGTTCTTTATCTTTTAATTTAGCATTAAATACCAGTTTTTTTTTTTGTCTGCACATATGTGGTGTATGAATTTTTATTGGTATTATGCTGACAATTGCTGAAGTGAAGTTTATTTTGCTTTCATATATTTATGATAAAGTGCTTTGACATTATCTATTTATTCATAAAAAAATCGTGTATTTATGATAAAGAACTTGCAATAGCAAACTCTATAGAAGGTGTATACTAAAAGTGAGTGGAAATTTTTGGTTGTCTTCAACAGGACATGCAGTGGAAAGTATGTTCTTCCATGGATATATCATATATTTTTGAATCACGGTCATCATGTTATGTCTCAGGAACCAACAACCCAGATGCTTAACTCCTTATCCAAGGTGAAATGTTGTAATTTTTTTAATTGTGCTAGATTTTTATTTAACTTTATAAGTATGAAAACTTGGATCTGTCATGTTACCTGTAATAGCATCCTTTTGCTTGTGCTTAAAATTTAGACACTTAGTTATATAATTAGGTAGGTAGAACTGCATCTACAGTCTTATTGCAAAAGTTGAATTTGATGGAAACATTTACCGAAGAGGAATATTATAAGGTGTCAAAAGGTTTCCTTCCCTCCAAAAAAAATTATATTTGATGTAAATGGGATATTCCTTTGACCCTCAATGAATGGGAATGAATACATGAATGTGAGTTCTTTAGTTTATAGATTACCATGCTCTGTTTATCCAATTATCCACTGTTTGTCATTTACTATGCTTAAATTGTGTTTTTCTTCTTCCAGATTACCAAATCTAGAGGTGGTGCCATCCAGCCTTTATTACAATTATCAGGTCGTTTGCAACTTGTGATGGCACAGGTTTTTAACTTCGCATCCTCTTGCTAAGCTCATTATCTTTTATGAAGTCGTTAGTATTCTTCATTGTTCATACTCTTTTTACAGATTGACAAGGCTTCACAGAACAAAAGTCAAATTTTGGTGCATGATAATCAAACCATTGAAAGTGAAGATGAGGATGAGGATGAGGATGTCGATGAAATTCTTTATGGAGATGAAGATGATGAATCTGAATTAAGCAGTGATGACAATAACTAGGTGCATTTTACCACAAGAGGTAAACAATTTTGTAAGAACAGTTTGCTTTTGCTTTATGTATGACTTGTTATAGACGTTTATATAGTTAGTAGGTTAACATGATAATCATGTGAATCTCCATTTATATTTTGAAGTTTAGTTGACATTTGTTTGGTTAAGGCCTGGTCAGGTATTTGTATTTTGACCTTAGGTCTCTTTGAATATGTTCAGAGTAAGTATCCTATGTTCTCATGTTAGTAAGATTGAAACCTATGGATGAGAATCTATTTCATTCTGTTGCATGACTTGTGCTTTCTAGCGGCTTCAAAAGAATCAAGACTCAGACGCTTAACATGGTGTAGGATGTACATCAATTTTCACCAGGTTGTTTTCTGACGGTGCTGTAATTAACTGTGGCTTCGACCTTTCTACACTCAGGCTGTCTTGCCCTGTCTTATTGCCTTGAATTTTGTTTCCATCTAGTTTTCCTCCTTGGTCATGGGAAGGAATTTGGGGTTTGTTCAGCCGTATCAATCCAATGTTTTTCTTTTTATTCTTTGTTACTTTGGAGATGAACATCTTCTGTTGATTCTCGAGGGTGAAGTGAGGCACAGTTGATAGGAGCATGTTGATAGGATCTGCCTGTAATTTTTACTGAGGCACAGTTTTGTAAACATATATTTGTTATGAGTTATAAAAGGTGCAGCAATTTTGTAAGAGAACATGTGCTTGTCTGCTTTTACCCTTTTTTCTGCTTCTGCCACTTTTTTTTTTTTTTTTTTTTTTTTTTTTTTTTTAAAAAAAAAAAATGTATCAAGTGCATCCTCCGAAGCCAATTAGATTTGAAATGTAGTATGAGCACCTCTTAATGGGTTAAAGATCTGCATTAGACTTGTGTTGGATTCTGACACTGCACAATATTCTACTACAAGAGGCCAATGCATTTAACTCTAGCTTGGGCGATTTGTATTCAACTATCAATTAACTTATAATTGAAACACTGACCATGTCTGATTCTAGAATCTGTACCAGTATTGATCCAATGTTTATTTGAGTTGGAGCAAAGCAATGTTAATTTTTTTTTTTTTGCAATTGGTATTTGCATTACAAACTTGTTGGACACACAAGTCTATAAGCTGTGTTTTCATTTTGACATGGACAATAACGTTCATTGAATATTCATATGATTTTGAATAGTCTTACAATTTAGCGAGCCTGTGGATGTTCATTTGTGTTTCAATCTATAATGATTGAAAGGAAGCTAGCAACCTGTATGGCTTTGCTCTGGTAAATTGGTTGCATGCTTATACCATGATGATTCACAGCACTGAATGTATAATGTGCATGAAATAAAAACCAAATAAGGTGATAAATGAGCAATAGAACGTGTGCTCAGTTAGTTAGCAGATATATCATACGTTTTTTTGGAAAACAATTGTCTCGCACGTTCGCTCAAATCCTCAAAAACATTTCAAGTTCTTGATATAACAAAACATAGTATATCGTTACACGCAGTACTAGAGAACCTATTGCAAACACATAACGTCTTAACCGAGAAACAAACTAGTTAAAAGGTCACAAAACCATACTTTCACCAATTTTAGACACTATTCGAATGTTTTGGCTTTTGGTCAAATGTTTGGACTCGAGGTCGAACTTTTGGTCAGAGTACAAAATGCATGCAAAGTTCCTACATTTTTTTTTTTTTCAAATTGTCACGTAACAAATCTCATTATAGGCTCTTGATATGTTTATAAAAACATTGTAAACCATAACAACATGCAAGACTAAGAAAATAAGAGGTGTTCTAAAACATTTGTAAACCTTTTTGCTTTTTTTAAAGGAGAATACTAGCAAAAACTCATTATAGCACTCTAAGACTTTATAGGAAGCATGAAAATCACAAGAATTGACTTATTTTTCTTTGTTCTCCATGGGATTTCCACCCTATCAGGAGACTTCCAAAATATCATACTTTATTACTTGACCTTTTAACAAAGGTTTTCCTTTGTCCTATTCTCTCTCTCTCTCTCTCTCTCTATGAGAACCGTAAGGCACAAAGGATTCTTATTTGGGTTAATTACTTTTTTCCTATATGAAACTACAACATATTGTTATTTTTTCCTCATGAATTGAGAATCTTATTGTCTGACCTCATTAAATTATTTTTTTTTCTAAAAATTCTCATTCCGTCAGTTAAAAGTGTTAAAAAAGACGGTTAACCCGTCACGTGGGGCGCACATGCTGTCTTGAAATTTTCTCTTCCAGTTTTGCCCTCACCCAAGCTGGACCACGTGTATAGACAACCTTAGATTGAGAAAAAGAAAAAAGCTGAACCACATAAACTGTCGTCGTCGAGGAGGAGGAGGAGTTGGATGATGGGGTCCACTGGACGACGAGGCAGCAGTGGCGGGAACGATGTAGAGCCTTCTGAAGCCATCAACGGACGACGGAAGGGGTGGAGGTGACGGTGACGTCGATGGTGTAGTTGAAGAATCTAACTCTGAAGTTTCGGACTCTGTGAGGCTTTGGCCTGAACAGGGGTCTAGTGCTTATGTGCTCATCGTTCATGGTGGTGGGTTTGCAGAAATTTCAGAATTGTACGTGTATGCTTGAAGAAGAAGGGAAGATCTATATATATATATCAAGAGAGAGAGAGAGAGAGCTCCCTTTTGAAATTTGATCTGCGCCTCTTGGGGATCTACAACCAATAAACTGTCGTCGTTCTCTGTTTATTGAGAAGAAACAAAAAAAAATTCTGCTTGAAGGAAGATGACGTCCAGCTTGGGTGAGGGCAAAAGTGGAAGAGAAAATTTCAAAATGACACATGTGCCCCAAATGACGGGTTGAGCGTCTCTTCTAATGCCTTTGACCGCTGGAAGGGAGGTTTTGGAAACAAAATAGTAGTTTGATAGAGTCGAGCAATAAAGTTGCCAATTCATAAAAAAAAGTAACAATGCATTGTAATTTATTGAAAAAAATGTAATCACCTCTTTTTATTTTTTTCATTAGCACCTCTCACTTCTATTTTTTTCGGTGAATCCATACAAATGGTTGTTCATTTATTTGACCTTCGAATGTAAGTCATTTACAAAAGTAGATATTATAGTCTAATTCTAAGAGGTTATGTGTTAAGAAATTCGATCACGCCGTGTTATATACTCTATAAAGCACAAATTAACTTTTAAAGATAATGCTGTTTTCCTCTTACATAATTTACATAATTTAATAGCATTGTAAGATATATTTTTTACTATAATTTTATTGAATTGCTTTCTATTTATTTTTATTATTATTTTTCGGATTAATATAGTTTATTATCAACAAGAATATTTTGCACCATCAAAATTATTTCCGACACCTGTATCTCTAGGCTCCTTCGACTTTTGGCGGAACCAAATCTTCAGAATACCCAGAGAGAGCGAGGGGGAGAGAGAGAGAGAGAGACTTATGGCGTTCTCTTTTGGAACTTACAGTTACAGGCCACCAATACACTGCAAGGCCACTATCAACAGCAGCAACACTAACCACGCGCTCGAGGCCGCTTACATCCAACGCGCGGCGGAGCTGGCCGACAAGTCCGCTGGCTTCACTTCTCCGCACCCCAACTTCGGGTGCTTGATCGCCACCCCCCAAGGCAAGGTCGCCGGCGAGGGCTACCTCTACGCGCAGGGCACCAAGTCCGCCGAGCTCCAAGCCGTGGAGTCCGCTGGAGAGCGGAGCAGAGGCGCCACCGCATATATCAACATGGAGCCCGGGGACTGCCACGGCGACCGCACCGCTGTCTCCGCACTCGTCCAGGTTTGGCCGTTTCTCAGAAATTTTTGATTTTGTTTTTTGTTTCTTACAATGTCAGCAGCCAAATGCGTGTTCAGTTTTTGACCACCGTGTTGGTTAGCATTTTGGTTTCATTCAACACTTTGGTCTTTTTTTGTTGTTCTTTTTGATCACAATGCTTGCTTGGGTGACATTTTACTTTCGTTTCTTTACTGTTTTTTTTTTTTTTTTTTGGGGGGGGGATATATAAATGACAACTATGTTGATTAGGCAGGGATTTCGAGAGTTGTGGTTGGGATGAGGCACCCTTTGCAACATCTCCGAGGCAATGCGGTACGTGCACTGAGGAATCAAGGGGTTCAGGTTGATGTTCTTGGGGAGGATCTAAAGAGTAAAATTACAGAGGTACAAATCTTTTTCAATTACTCTTGAATTCTTGGTCTTTTTTCTTGGGTAAGTTTTACGTAAATTTTGGTAATGGGTATTAAGGTGGCCCTTTAATTGGGTAATGTAATGCTCATTTCCGAATTAGGATAGTTCAAGTGGAAAATATATATATATATATATTTTTTTTTTGGGGTATTTGTCCACTCAAAAAATGAAAAGACAAAATACTCCTCAAGTATAATTAACTGGATACTCTCCAGTTCCCACATTTCCTATCTTTTTGACTATTTAATGCATTTATTTTTCTGGAAAAGCGGCTATAAATTTGTGCCGTTATTCCACCCGAATGATTTTTTGGGATATACGTATTAGTGCATTGGTTCAGACTTGAAGAGTGTTTCCCTAATGAGTGAATCCATTTCCTTACATAAGTGCAGCAGTGGTCTGGCCTTAAAATCTTGCTATGAAGATCACATATGCGTGTATATGCTTATATGCCATGATCATCTGGAGAAGAAAAGTGTATCTCACTGTAGAAACTATATAATGTAGAACTTATCGACTAGGTGCAGAAGCTATTGAACAATAAAGACATCATGTGTGACATAAGTTTTCAGTTAAGACCTAGAGAGCTGAAAATATTTTTGGAGGCCAGAAATATAACAACCTAAAACCATTCTCCATGCTTCATGATTCTAAATTACGGTCATTACTAATCTGGTCTCTCCATGCAACTCCAGTCCATTACTATGACTTACCTAGCGCTGTTGTTCAAACAAAGAAAGCCACTCTTGTAGGTGCTTTATTTCTTCAAATTCTCTTTCAAGGGAAATAAAGGCTAGTTATAAAAAGATATGACCTTGACTGTCTGCCTTTTTGAAGGGAAGTAACAGATCCTATCCTTGCCTTCTCGGTTCAACCTGACAGAGTACAAGAGATTGAAGAAATAGGTGACCGTCTCCATCTCTCAATCATGCATGGATCTGATGAAGGTAATATTCCACTGATAAGTGTCTTTTGAAAAACAGCACATGGCCTGCCATCGAGACCTCCTTAAAATGGTCAATATTGAACAAAATCGGGAAAGCTTCCTTGAAGGTCTTACCTCCGCACCATACGCCATGGAAAAACTAAATTTTAGACCCATCTCTCACCTCAAATCTCATGAATCTAGAAAAAAACCCCTCCTAATGTTTTCCCACACCCTCACCCTGTAGGACCCGTACACCTTGTTGGAGCACCACACACCCCACATGCTCTCATATTTAGTTTCCACAACTAATCTCCACAAAGCCTCCTCCCTCTTCGTAGCGTAATGCCAATGCCATTTCTCCAAGAGATCTTGATTAAACTGAATTAGGTTCCTAACCCCCAAACCTCTTGATGAAACTTGAAGTATAAATCTTGGACCAATTGACTAGAAGGAGTTTACTCTTGTCACCAACATCGATTGGCAGTTTGGAAGCGACTCTATTTGTCAAAGGGTGGGAGGATCACATTAATTAAAAACACTTTGTCCAATTTGACCACTTATTTTTTTATCGCTTTCCCCCATCCTAGTTGGAGTAGCTAACTACATCGAGAAATTGAAGCGGGATTTCTTGTGGTCAAATGGAGCCCCCTACGAAAGGCCCAAGTATTTCATGGGAAAAGAGGACACCTTACAATCAAGAATACTGGCCAAACCTCCAACGTCTTTCATGGCGCTGCCAGGGACAATCTTTGACTTAACCATGTTAGTCTTCAACCCCGATACAACTTCAAAATATAAGAAAATACATAGTAAATTGCGAAGATGACTAGGATTAGCTTCACAAAAAATCAACGTGTCATCCGCAAATAAGAGATGAGACAAAAGAAGCATGTTATTATTCCTGGAACCCACTAGGAAGCTTGATAATGACCCCCCATCCACAGTGGCAGACAACATTTGACTTAAGGCCTCCATGACAACAACAAACAGTAGCGGAGTTAGAGGATGGTGTCTTAAGCTGCGAGAGCTATTAAAGAAGTCGGGTGGAGTTCCGTTGATCAAGACTGAGAACCACATTGATGCAATGAGCTATCCATCCACGCCACTTCTCCCCAAAACCACACCTACTCAACAGATATAATAGGAATTCCCCATTAACAAGATTGTAAGCCTTCTCTATGTCCAATTTGCAGAGCACATTTGGAACCTCTGATCTAATTATACTGTTGAGACATTCATTTGCAATGAGGATTGAGTCTAAAATCTACCTTCCCGTGATAAAAGCATTTCGAGACTTGGATATAAACTTCTCCAAAATAGCTTTCAACCTATTCGCTAGGACTTTAGAGATGTTTTTATAAACGACGCTCACCAGACTAATAGGGCAAAAGTTCTTAATATTCATTGCCTCAACTTTCTTGGGAATAAGGGCAATAAAAGAGGCGTTGAGGTTCCTTTCAAACTTATCACGAGCATGGAACTCATGAAAGACATTCATGATATCTTCTTTTAGAACCTACGTGAAAGATTGAAAGAAAGTCAGAGAAAAACCATCAGAGATTGGAGCCTTATCATTGTTTAGAAGTCGTCGGCACAATTGGAACAATTGGACTAGACATGTGCAGGTAGCTTGACTGCCTTACCTGTCATTGAAACACAAGCCGGAGACATATCAGCCTATATTCCCACCAATGTGATCTCCATTACTAATATGACAAATCCTTATTAAGTAATGGGTTTTTAAGGGCGCTAGCTTATAGGCCAGGCTTCTCTCTGACCCCAATGACCAATTTGATCCTAAGGTGAATTGCACTGTGTGCTCTAAGAAATTAAGTACCTCTAGTTTTGGTCAATTTGATCCTGAACACCAACAGAGTAAAAATTAAGTACCTCTAGTTTTGGTCACCAATGGAATTGTTCTAAGAAAACACAAGAGTAGAATTGCACTGTATGCTCATGTATTTATGTAGAGTCTGAAGAGATGAATCTGTTAACCACTAGGGAATCCACAATGTTGTTTGTTCTATTTGAGTCTGCCATATAGTGGAAAAACTTTATATTCCTGTATCCCTCCCTCAGCCAAAGGGACCTCGAGTTTTGTCTCCAACTCACTTCTTCCAAGAAAGCAGTCATTTGAATTCACTAATAATCTCAACCTTTCTTGCATTTTGCTCAACTAATAGAGATCTTTCTTTTGCAATAATGTCAAAATCATGGAGTTCAACCAAAAGAGCCTTCTTCCACTTCTCAACATTGCCAAAAACCTCTTCATTCCTTTTTTTCAAGTCAAGTTTCAAAAACTTTTAATTTTTTCACCAAAACAAAACTATGGGATCCTTGAAAATTGTAAGATGACCACCATTGTTTCACCCTCCTCAAAATCCTCAGATTTTAGCTAGATATTGTCAATCTTAAAATACCTCTTGCTCCCAGTGACATCATTGCAGTCAAAGTAGCAAAGGAAAACTATCCGATAAAACTCTAGGAGGCAATTTTGAGAAACATCCGAAATGTGGGCTTTCCAGTCCAGAGAGAGAAGAAAGTTGTCAAGTCTAGACCACGCCAAAGGATCACGGTTATTAGACCATGTGCAGAAACTGCCAACAAGAGGAATATCCATAAGCCCTTGTTCGAAAATGAACTCAGAGAGCTCCGACATAGCTGAGAAATATCTCTTGCTTGGAAAGTAGATGATGTTAAAATCACGCTTGTTCCAAATGATGTAGAGATGAATGGAAAACACAACCCATAGAGAATTTAATGATTTTTTTTTTTTTTTGAGAGAGGATTTTGTATGGACAACCTTAATTCCTGTAGCATGGAATACAAGTATGTTTAAGTAGGGCCCCCTCCCCCCTCCCACACTTTTTTTTTTTTTTTTTTTTTTTTTTGTGTGTTGGATTACTATAAAGTCATATAGGCATTCCAAGCTATTTAATGAAATCAACTTTTGTGCTTTATGTTAAATGACCGGTTATTCCCAAAAGCTTAAATGGAATATTTAACCAAAATGGAGGGTAAACTATGGAGTTAAGGTTCAAACTCTAGACTTTGATTATGATACCATGTTAAATCTTAATTTATCTTAAAATGTTAAGCTTATAGAAAATAGTGAATTTAATCATTTAATTAATATTTTAACACTCCCCTTCATGAGTGGGCTTAAACTCTCCCTCTCAATAAGTGAAACCCAACACTTGAAATGTTCAATTAAAATGCGAGGTTGAATTACAGAAACATGGTTTGAACTCAAGACTTTTGCTCTGATACCATATTAAACCATCAATTATCCCAAAAGCTAATGTGATAGGACATATTGAATTTAATCATTTAATTAATATTTTAATACTATAGTCTAACTTGTTAAAATTGTGTATTGTAGGAAGCTCAAAAGTCATGCCACTTGGTCAATGCTCCCATTATATGTAGAGCTGCTTTGCAAGTTCCCTTCTCTGTTATCAAGTATGCAATGACTCTTGATGGTGAGCATTAGATTTTTAGAAACTTCTTACTGATTTTCAAGTATTTCATTCTCTTTTTAAAAGGGTGAATGGTATAAGTTTGTTAGACATGAACAGGAAAAATTGCTGCTAGTAGTGGACATGCAGCATGGATAAGCAGTAAAACGTCTAGGAGTCGAGTTTTTGAGTTGCGGGGTAGAAGTGATGCCATTATTGTAGGAGGAAATACAGTACGCAAGGACAGTAAGTTTCTTCATTACTTGCAACTATGTGGTTGTTTTAATAGTATAGTAGTTGAAAATGCTCAAAATATTGCTATATATTCTAATTCTTTTCTGAATTAGATCCAAGATTAACTGCAAGACATGGAGGTGGGCACATGCCTGTGCGCATTGTAATGACGCAGACGCTTGATCTTCCTGAGGAAGCAAACCTTTGGGATGTGTCCGATGTATCAACTATAGTTGTAACACAAAGGGGAGCTAGAAGGAGTTTCCAGAAATTGCTTGCTTCTAAAGGAGTAGAAGTGGTGGAGTTTGAAATCTTGAATCCTAGAGACGTTATGGAATATTTTCATGATCGTGGGTATCTTTCAATTCTGTGGGAATGTGGTGGGACACTGGCTGCATCTGCTATTTCAGCTGGAGTAATACACAAGGTTTTTTTTTTTTTTTTTTTCAGCTTCTCCTCTAATTTGTAGCAAAACTGTATATATTGTTCACTTGTCTACTGAGTATAACTTAATCAAGTAAATGTTAACAGTGTGACTCTTCAAACCTCCTCCCAGACGTAAGTATGAATTGATGCTGGATTCCCTTTTTGACTACAAAGAGTCATCTTAGATTTTTAGTTCAGGCTGGATTTCAATAGTGGGGAGTTATCTTATCTAATAATCATATTTGGCTTCTTATATGGTGCCAGCCACTTTCTTTCATCCTAAATTTGATAGACAGATTTTTTTTCGTTGCTCATCTCTTGTTTTAGATGCATGAAGGCTATATTTATTGCAAGGTGTATACATGTGTTATTTATTGTAAAGATGAAGTTGCAACTATCATGAGCTGCAACCAATTGCTGATTGACGTTTGGATCTTCTATTGCACTTTGTATACTTGGTATGCATCCATGGTGGCTCGGAATATGTGGGCTTCAATACCTTCTTGTAAATATGTGTTTTTATGTCTCTCTCTTTCTCTGTGGTTTTTATTCCAGTCAGAATCATAGTTATATAGTCTGTTTCAGATGCCATATGGTTTTGAAACCCCAAGGTTCACTCTCTTTCTGGATTGGCCTATCTTCCAAGCTTGTTGGGCTGGTTTGAAAGAGGACACTTGAAGGTCTTTTTTGAGTTTCATGCTAGTGGTAAGTTTGAGAGAAGCCTTAATACTACGTTCTTCACCCTCTTTCCGAAGATCCTAGGGGCTGTAAACCCCAAGGATTTCCCCCTAATTAGTTTGTGGTAGTATCTATAAGATGGTTGCTAAGATTCTAGCCAGCATGCTTAAGATGGTGTTGGAGAGGATCATATCTAAGTCACAAAATGCATTCATTTGAGGTAGGCAAATTTTAGATCATATTCTTATTGCCAATGAATACACCTTGATAGCAGATTGAGATTTGGAGAACCGGGGGTTATTTTTAAAATGGACTTAGAAAAAACTTATGATCATATTAATTGGGATTTTTTTGATGTACATGCTGAGAAGATGCGGGTTTAGGGGGAAGTGGTGCTCTTAGATAGCTCATTGTATTTCCTCAATGCAGTTTTCGGTTTTGGTGAATGGCTCTTCTACATTCTTTAGCATGTCTGGAGGCTTAAGGCAAGAGGATCCTCTATCTCCTTTGTTGTTTGTTCTAGTGATGAAGGCGTTGGGTAGGATGATTTCAACTGCTGTGAGTGGAGCTCTGTTGTCTGGCTTTTGTATGGGGATAGAGGTTGATATCTCTCATCTCGTATTCACTGATGACACTTTGATTTTCTGTGGGGCCGACCCAAATCATCTTTACAATTTACGGAGTTTGTTCTTATTATTTAAAGTTGTGTCAGGTTTGAAGGCGAACTTAGTCAATTCGGAATTGGTTTTGGTGAGAAATGTTGATAATGTGGCTAGGTTGGCTTGGATTTTAGGTTGTGGGGTTTTGTCCCTACCTTTGAAGTATCTCGGTCTTCCTTTGGGGGTATCCTATGAGGCCAAGCATATTTGGGACAGTGTTATCGAAAAGATAGAACCGTGGTTGGCTTGTTGGAAATGGTTGTATTTGTCTAAGGGTGGTAGAGTTACCACCCTTAGACAAATACAACCTATAAGGCCAAGCATATTTGGGACAGTGTTATCGAAAAGATAGAACTGTGGTTGGCTTGTTGGAAATGGTTGTATTTGTCTAAGGGTGGTAGGGTTACCCTTATCAAGAACACCCTATCCAACATACCTACATACTTCATGTTCCTCTCCCTTCTAGTGTTGCTAACCGTATTGTGAAGCTCCAATGTGATTTCTTAAGGGGTGGGATAGGCGAAGAGTTCAAATATCACCTAATGAGTTGGCTAAAGGTGTGTACCCCGATCGTTGAGGGAGGGTTGGGGATTAGGAACCTTTTGAGGTTCAATCATGCTCTTTTTGGTAAATGGCTTTGGCGTTATGGGCTTGAGAGAGAGGCTTGGTGGAAAGTGGTGGTGGACTCTTATGGAAGAAAATTAGGAGGGGTTGGGGGAAGTTCTGTAGTCACATCAGATTTGAAGTGGGTGATGGTTCAAAGGTTAGGTGCTGGCATGATCTTTGGTGTGGCGATATGACCCTTAAGGATGCTTTTCTAGTTTTATTTGATATTGTTTGTGCAAAGGATGCTCCTATTGAGGCTCACATGGATTTTTTTGGAGGTGCCATTCAGTGGAATGTTACCATTTCTAGAGTAGCTCAGGATTGGGAGGTGGATGTCTTTATCTCGTTCTACAAGTTGTATTTGTTAAGAATGAGAAGGGAAGGGGAAGACAGGTCGAAGTGGATCCCTTCCAAAAGAGGGTTGTTTGGTGTTAAATCCTTCTCTAGTGTCATGGGTTGTCATGATGGTTTTTGTTTCCCTTGGAAAAGTATTTGGAGGACTAAGGTTTCATTGATGGTGGCATTTTTTTGTGTGGTCGGTGGCCCTAGAAAGATCCTTACCATAGACAATCTTTGGAAGCGGCATGTTATTGTGGTTGATTGGTGTGTTATGTGCAAAAAGAATCGGTAGTTTGTGGACCACCTTCTTCAGTGTGAGGTTGCTTGTGCTATTTGGAATGTTTTCTTCAAATGATTTGGGTTGTCTTAGGTTATGCCTAGACTAGTAGTTGATTTGTTTACTTGTCAGTGGATTGTCTACAGCTCTCAGAGTACTGTTGTTTACTTTGTGCCTTTTGTAGTGTTTTTTGAGAGAAAGGAATGATATGTGTTTTGAGGACTGCGAGAAGACTTTGGAAGAGTTGAAATATTTTTTCTTCAACATTTTGTATCTTTGTACAGCTGCTTTTGTTTCTCCTTTAGTGATTAGTTATTATAATTTTCTTGTTCTTCTTACTCTTACTACATAGGTAGCATCTCTTGTATACTTCCTGTGTACATAGGGGCACCTTATGTTTTTAATGATATTTCAATTCATTATAAAAAAAAAAAAAAAGAAGAAAGACTTTGCTTCTTTCTGGTTAAACCTGCAGCAATTGGTCTGAAACATTACAAAAAATATGTAATGATATGTTGAGGGTAATAGATTTTCATTAAATAGCTTCCTTTTTCTGGGCTGCTTTTGGCTTTGGTATGGTTTTGGCTCACATTATGGATTTTCATGGACTACGAATTTTGTTTGTAGGTCTTTGCATTTGTTGCTCCAAAAATTATTGGCGGAAAGAATGCACCATCACCTGTGGCTGAGCTTGGGATGGTTGAGATGTCACAAGCCTTAGATTTGATTGATGTTTGTTATGAGCAGGTTGGTGTTGGCTAAACTTGTTCTCATAATTGGATATTGTACAATTTGTTTTTTTGATAACTGTTGCCTCTTAAGCTGATATCCCTTCCCTGTTAGTCCTTTTTTAATCTAATGTCTTCTTTAATACATATAGTTAATAGTTAGTAACTAGGTTATTCTTCTATAGCATTCCCAACCCCATGAAAGAGTGGGGACCTTGGGTCTTTGCAAATGTAACAAATTAGAATGCATTATTATTTTAGATATGCAAGGGCCACTGTTTGGTGAAATGTTAAAAGTCTTGGGCTGTGAGGCATAATAGGGGCATCAGTGCATGAGCTTGTCTAGTGGCCACTTCTTGCAAAATATTGAAGGTTAGTAAAGTATCAA
>NC_081542.1:10590791-10639621 GCF_901000735.1 Corylus avellana
AAATGAGTTGGAGACAGAAATCTAGAGCATTGTGGCTAAAAGAGGGCGATCGGAATTCGAAGTTCTTTCATAGGTTGGCAAACTCACACAAGAGAAATAACACGGTTGCGGCAATGATGGTGGGTGGGCGAAGGACCGAGGATCCGGTAGCTATACAGGAGCACATTGTACATTTTTATAAAGCGTTATACTCTGAGCAGTGTCAGGCGAGACCAACCTCATTATTAGACCCTCTGATGGAACATATTAACTCTATTGAGGAAGGGGAGAGAATGTGGCTGGAGAGAGATTTTGAGGAAGAGGAGATTTGGGCGGTGGTGAGGAATTTGCAGGGTGATAAGGCACCTGGACCGGATGGTTTTACTATGGCGTTTTATCAGAAATGTTGGAAGGTCCTTAAGGAGGATTTGATGGCTGTTTTCAAGGAATTCCATGATAGTGGTAAATTCGAGAAGAGCATTAATGCTACTTTTGTGGCACTTATCCCAAAGAAAGCTGGGGCGGTGGACATAAAGGATTTTCGACCTATTAGCCTGGTAAGCGGAGTGTATAAAATAATCTCAAAGGTGTTGGTTAGCCGGATGAACTCCATAATGGGGAAGCTTGTATCACAAACCCAAAATGCTTTTATACCAGGCAGGCAAATTTTAGATTCTGTTTTAATGGCGAACGAATGTGTGGATAGTCGGATTCGATCTGGGGAACCGGGTCTTATTTGCAAATTGGATTTGGAGAAGGCTTATGATCATGTCAACTGGGATTTTCTATTATACATGTTGGAGAGATGTGGGTTTGGGGAAAGGTGGAGAGCATGGATTCACCATTGTGTCTCTACTGTACGATTTTCAGTGCTCATTAATGGAACACCGGCAGATTTTTTTGGTAGTTCTCGGGGAGTGAGACAAGGGGATCCTTTGTCCCCTCTTTTATTTGTGTTGGTGATGGAGGCTTTTAGTAGGATGATGAAGGCAATGGTGGAGAGAGAGCTTATGGCTGGTTTCTCGGTGGGTTCGCGGTTTGATGAGGTAATGGAAGTGTCACATTTACTTTTTGCTGATGATACTATTATCTTTTGTGAGCCAAAGGTGGAACAACTTCGGAATTTGCGCTGTTTGTTGTTGTGCTTTGAAGCGGTTGCGGGGTTGAAAATAAATTTAGCAAAGTCGGTGATTGCTCCTATAGGGGTGGTGGAAGATGTAGAAGGATTGGCAAGTATACTTGGATGTGGTGTTGATTCAATACCATTTATATATTTGGGGCTACCTTTGGGGGCTCATAATAAGGACCCCTCTATATGGAATAAGGTCATAGAGAAGTTGGAGATGAAATTGGCAGGGTGGAAGCGAATGTATCTATCCAAGGGGGGGGAGATTAACGTTGATCAAGAGTACGCTATCTAGTATACCCACATACTATTTATCGTTGTTTCAAATTCCAGTGAGTGTGGCGAAACGGATCGAAAAAATACAAAGAGACTTTCTATGGGGAGGTGTCGGAGATGAGTTCAAATTCCATTTGGTCCGTTGGTCCAACATTTGCATGCCTATGGAGGCGGGGGGATTAGGGGTAAAGAATTTGATACAATTTAATCAAGCTTTATTGGGTAAATGGCTGTGGAGATTTGCACATGAAAGAGATACATGGTGGAGGAAATTAGTGGAGACAAAATATGAGGTGATGAGGGGTGATTGGTGTACCAAGGAGGTAGGAGGGTCACATGGGGTGGGATTGTGGAAAAGTATCCGAAGGGGGTGGGATGAGTTTAAGCAACATATACGATTCGAGGTGGGAACCGGATCTCGTGTATTGTTTTGGCAGGATGTGTGGTGTGGGGAGGCACCTCTGCAGAATTTGTTTCCCGCCTTGTTCAATATTGCATGTGATAAGGAGGTATGGGTAGAGGAGAATATGGAGAGGATAAATGGAGCTATATATTGGAATGTAAGATTTACTCGACCTGTTCATGATTGGGAATTGGAGGAGGTTTCAAGTTTCTTCGAATTGCTGTATTCACAACAGGTAAGGCAAGGTGGGGTAGATAAAATTTGTTGGTTTCCCTCGAAGAGGAAAATTTTTGAGGTGAAGTCTTTCTACAAGGTGAAGTTAAATCCAGCCCCGGTGGATGGTTCGTGGAAGCTTATTTGGAAGAGTAAAGCTCCTCCGAGGGTGGCTTTTTTCGTTTGGACGGCGGTTATGGGAAAAATCTTAACATTGGACAACCTACGAAAAAAGAACATCATTGTGACAGAATGGTGTTGTATGTGCAAGAAGAGTGGCGAATCTATTGATCACCTTTTAGTGCATTGTGAAGTTGCTGTAGAGGTATGGAATATGATACTCCAGCTATTTGGTATAACGTGGGTGATGCCGAGGAGTTTGAAGGAATGTTTGGAAAGTTGGAGAGGGCAAAGGGGAAAGCGATCAGCCGTGCACATTTGGAGGATGGCTCCTTTGTGTGTAATGTGGTCCTTATGGAGAGAAAGGAATGCGCGGAGCTTTGAGGATCATGAAATGGGCAATACAACATTGAAGCAAAGGGTGCTACAAACTCTCTTATCTTGGAGGATATTGGGGTCTTCTTCGCAAGCTTCAACGCTTACGGAATTTATAGATTTATGTGCGTCCTTTTCAGTTTAAAGCTCGTGTAGTGGGCTCTATTGTATACTTCCTGTGTACATGGGTTGCGCCCCTTGCGCTTTTTATACAATGACTTTTACTTATCAAAAAAAAAAAACATTGCCAAAAACCTCTTCATTCCTTTTTTTCAAGTCAAGTTTCAAAAACTTTTAATTTTTTCACCAAAACAAAACTATGGGATCCTTGAAAATTGTAAGATGACCGCCATTGTTTCACCCTCCTCAAAATCCTCAGATTTTAGCTAGATATTGTCAATCTTAAAATACCTCTTGCTCCCAGTGACATCATTGCAGTCAAAGTAGCAAAGGAAAACTATCCGATAAAACTCTAGGAGGCAATTTTGAGAAACATCCGAAATGTGGGCTTTCCAGTCCAGAGAGAGAAGAAAGTTGTCAAGTCTAGACCACGCCAAAGGATCGCGGTTATTAGACCATGTGCAGATACTGCCAACAAGAGGAATATCCATAAGCCCTTGTTCGAAAATGAACTCAGAGAGCTCCGACATAGCTGAGAAATATCTCTTGCTTGGAAAGTAGATGATGTTAAAATCACGCTTGTTCCAAATGATGTAGAGATGAATGGAAAACACAACCCATAGAGAATTTAATGATTTTTTTTTTTTTTTGAGAGAGGATTTTGTATGGACAACCTTAATTCCTGTAGCATGGAATACAAGTATGTTTAAGTAGGGCCCCCTCCCCCCTCCCACACTTTTTTTTTTTTTTTTTTTTTTTTTTGTGTGTTGGATTACTATAAAGTCATATAGGCATTCCAAGCTATTTAATGAAATCAACTTTTGTGCTTTATGTTAAATGACCGGTTATTCCCAAAAGCTTAAATGGAATATTTAACCAAAATGGAGGGTAAACTATGGAGTTAAGGTTCAAACTCTAGACTTTGATTATGATACCATGTTAAATCTTAATTTATCTTAAAATGTTAAGCTTATAGAAAATAGTGAATTTAATCATTTAATTAATATTTTAACACTCCCCTTCATGAGTGGGCTTAAACTCTCCCTCTCAATAAGTGAAACCCAACACTTGAAATGTTCAATTAAAATGCGAGGTTGAATTACAGAAACATGGTTTGAACTCAAGACTTTTGCTCTGATACCATATTAAACCATCAATTATCCCAAAAGCTAATGTGATAGGACATATTGAATTTAATCATTTAATTAATATTTTAATACTATAGTCTAACTTGTTAAAATTGTGTATTGTAGGAAGCTCAAAAGTCATGCCACTTGGTCAATGCTCCCATTATATGTAGAGCTGCTTTGCAAGTTCCCTTCTCTGTTATCAAGTATGCAATGACTCTTGATGGTGAGCATTAGATTTTTAGAAACTTCTTACTGATTTTCAAGTATTTCATTCTCTTTTTAAAAGGGTGAATGGTATAAGTTTGTTAGACATGAACAGGAAAAATTGCTGCTAGTAGTGGACATGCAGCATGGATAAGCAGTAAAACGTCTAGGAGTCGAGTTTTTGAGTTGCGGGGTAGAAGTGATGCCATTATTGTAGGAGGAAATACAGTACGCAAGGACAGTAAGTTTCTTCATTACTTGCAACTATGTGGTTGTTTTAATAGTATAGTAGTTGAAAATGCTCAAAATATTGCTATATATTCTAATTCTTTTCTGAATTAGATCCAAGATTAACTGCAAGACATGGAGGTGGGCACATGCCTGTGCGCATTGTAATGACGCAGACGCTTGATCTTCCTGAGGAAGCAAACCTTTGGGATGTGTCCGATGTATCAACTATAGTTGTAACACAAAGGGGAGCTAGAAGGAGTTTCCAGAAATTGCTTGCTTCTAAAGGAGTAGAAGTGGTGGAGTTTGAAATCTTGAATCCTAGAGACGTTATGGAATATTTTCATGATCGTGGGTATCTTTCAATTCTGTGGGAATGTGGTGGGACACTGGCTGCATCTGCTATTTCAGCTGGAGTAATACACAAGGTTTTTTTTTTTTTTTTTTTCAGCTTCTCCTCTAATTTGTAGCAAAACTGTATATATTGTTCACTTGTCTACTGAGTATAACTTAATCAAGTAAATGTTAACAGTGTGACTATTCAAACCTCCTCCCAGACGTAAGTATGAATTGATGCTGGATTCCCTTTTTGACTATAACAAAGAGTCATCTTAGATTTTTAGTTCAGGCTGGATTTCAATAGTGGGGAGTTATCTTATCTAATAATCATATTTGGCTTCTTATATGGTGCCAGCCACTTTCTTTCATCCTAAATTTGATAGACAGATTTTTTTTCGTTGCTCATCTCTTGTTTTAGATGCATGAAGGCTATATTTATTGCAAGGTGTATACATGTGTTATTTATTGTAAAGATGAAGTTGCAACTATCATGAGCTGCAACCAATTGCTGATTGACGTTTGGATCTTCTATTGCACTTTGTATACTTGGTATGCATCCATGGTGGCTCGGAATATGTGGGCTTCAATACCTTCTTGTAAATATGTGTTTTTATGTCTCTCTCTTTCTCTGTGGTTTTTATTCCAGTCAGAATCATAGTTATATAGTCTGTTTCAGATGCCATATGGTTTTGAAACCCCAAGGTTCACTCTCTTTCTGGATTGGCCTATCTTCCAAGCTTGTTGGGCTGGTTTGAAAGAGGACATCTTGAAGGTCTTTTTTGAGTTTCATGCTAGTGGTAAGTTTGAGAGAAGCCTTAATACTACGTTCTTCACCCTCTTTCCGAAGATCCTAGGGGCTGTAAACCCCAAGGATTTCCCCCTAATTAGTTTGTGGTAGTATCTATAAGATGGTTGCTAAGATTCTAGCCAACATGCTTAAGATGGTGTTGGAGAGGATCATATCTAAGTCACAAAATGCATTCATTTGAGGTAGGCAAATTTTAGATCATATTCTTATTGCCAATGAATACACCTTGATAGCAGATTGAGATTTGGAGAACCGGGGGTTATTTTTAAAATGGACTTAGAAAAAACTTATGATCATATTAATTGGGATTTTTTTGATGTACATGCTGAGAAGATGCGGGTTTAGGGGGAAGTGGTGCTCTTAGATAGCTCATTGTATTTCCTCAATGCAGTTTTCGGTTTTGGTGAATGGCTCTTCTACATTCTTTAGCATGTCTGGAGGCTTAAGGCAAGAGGATCCTCTATCTCCTTTGTTGTTTGTTCTAGTGATGAAGGCGTTGGGTAGGATGATTTCAACTGCTGTGAGTGGAGCTCTGTTGTCTGGCTTTTGTATGGGGATAGAGGTTGATATCTCTCATCTCGTATTCACTTATGACACTTTGATTTTCTGTGGGGCCGACCCAAATCATCTTTACAATTTACGGAGCTTGTTCTTATTATTTAAAGTTGTGTCGGGTTTGAAGGCGAACTTAGTCAATTCGGAATTGGTTTTGGTGAGAAATGTTGATAATGTGGCTAGGTTGGCTTGGATTTTAGGTTGTGGGGTTTTGTCCCTACCTTTGAAGTATCTCGGTCTTCCTTTGGGGGTATCCTATGAGGCCAAGCATATTTGGGACAGTGTTATCGAAAAGATAGAACCGTGGTTGGCTTGTTGGAAATGGTTGTATTTGTCTAAGGGTGGTAGAGTTACCACCCTTAGACAAATACAACCTATAAGGCCAAGCATATTTGGGACAGTGTTATCGAAAAGATAGAACTGTGGTTGGCTTGTTGGAAATGGTTGTATTTGTCTAAGGGTGGTAGGGTTACCCTTATCAAGAACACCCTATCCAACATACCTACATACTTCATGTTCCTCTCCCTTCTAGTGTTGCTAACCGTATTGTGAAGCTCCAATGTGATTTCTTAAGGGGTGGGATAGGCGAAGAGTTCAAATATCACCTAATGAGTTGGCTAAAGGTGTGTACCCCGATCGTTGAGGGAGGGTTGGGGATTAGGAACCTTTTGAGGTTCAATCATGCTCTTTTTGGTAAATGGCTTTGGCGTTATGGGCTTGAGAGAGAGGCTTGGTGGAAAGTGGTGGTGGACTCTTATGGAAGAAAATTAGGAGGGGTTGGGGGAAGTTCTGTAGTCACATCAGATTTGAAGTGGGTGATGGTTCAAAGGTTAGGTGCTGGCATGATCTTTGGTGTGGCGATATGACCCTTAAGGATGCTTTTCTAGTTTTATTTGATATTGTTTGTGCAAAGGATGCTCCTATTGAGGCTCACATGGATTTTTTTGGAGGTGCCATTCAGTGGAATGTTACCATTTCTAGAGTAGCTCAGGATTGGGAGGTGGATGTCTTTATCTCGTTCTACAAGTTGTATTTGTTAAGAATGAGAAGGGAAGGGGAAGACAGGTCGAAGTGGATCCCTTCCAAAAGAGGGTTGTTTGGTGTTAAATCCTTCTCTAGTGTCATGGGTTGTCATGATGGTTTTTGTTTCCCTTGGAAAAGTATTTGGAGGACTAAGGTTTCATTGATGGTGGCATTTTTTTGTGTGGTCGGTGGCCCTAGAAAGATCCTTACCATAGACAATCTTTGGAAGCGGCATGTTATTGTGGTTGATTGGTGTGTTATGTGCAAAAAGAATCGGTAGTTTGTGGACCACCTTCTTCAGTGTGAGGTTGCTTGTGCTATTTGGAATGTTTTCTTCAAATGATTTGGGTTGTCTTAGGTTATGCCTAGACTAGTAGTTGATTTGTTTACTTGTCAGTGGATTGTCTACAGCTCTCAGAGTACTGTTGTTTACTTTGTGCCTTTTGTAGTGTTTTTTGAGAGAAAGGAATGATATGTGTTTTGAGGACTGCGAGAAGACTTTGGAAGAGTTGAAATATTTTTTCTTCAACATTTTGTATCTTTGTACAGCTGCTTTTGTTTCTCCTTTAGTGATTAGTTATTATAATTTTCTTGTTCTTCTTACTCTTACTACATAGGTAGCATCTCTTGTATACTTCCTGTGTACATAGGGGCACCTTATGTTTTTAATGATATTTCAATTCATTATAAAAAAAAAAAAAAAGAAGAAAGACTTTGCTTCTTTCTGGTTAAACCTGCAGCAATTGGTCTGAAACATTACAAAAAATATGTAATGATATGTTGAGGGTAATAGATTTTCATTAAATAGCTTCCTTTTTCTGGGCTGCTTTTGGCTTTGGTATGGTTTTGGCTCACATTATGGATTTTCATGGACTACGAATTTTGTTTGTAGGTCTTTGCATTTGTTGCTCCAAAAATTATTGGCGGAAAGAATGCACCATCACCTGTGGCTGAGCTTGGGATGGTTGAGATGTCACAAGCCTTAGATTTGATTGATGTTTGTTATGAGCAGGTTGGTGTTGGCTAAACTTGTTCTCATAATTGGATATTGTACAATTTGTTTTTTTGATAACTGTTGCCTCTTAAGCTGATATCCCTTCCCTGTTAGTCCTTTTTTAATCTAATGTCTTCTTTAATACATATAGTTAATAGTTAGTAACTAGGTTATTCTTCTATAGCATTCCCAACCCCATGAAAGAGTGGGGACCTTGGGTCTTTGCAAATGTAACAAATTAGAATGCATTATTATTTTAGATATGCAAGGGCCACTGTTTGGTGAAATGTTAAAAGTCTTGGGCTGTGAGGCATAATAGGGGCATCAGTGCATGAGCTTGTCTAGTGGCCACTTCTTGCAAAATATTGAAGGTTAGTAAAGTATCAAGGTGAATTCCCTAGGATCCAGCATTGGCGTGGCAGTCACTGGGCAAAGGTCTTTTATAACATCCTAGCAGTGTTCACTTCTAATGCAAATGAATGTTTCAAAATTTCATAGCTCAAGTACGGGATTATGTGTTCTAGTACCTAACTAAATGCTGTCATTGAGACGTATATGTAAGTACTTAGATAGGCTTATTGTGTCTAAAGGAGCATCCCATTATGTATTTTTCGTATGCATATGTTTATGCGTTTCTATGTCCTTATGACTATAATGCAACCGTGTCTTTGTGCATTTATAAAAATGGACTCAAGTGTTAAAACACGAGGATCGTGTTCTATCCCCAAATCAACAGACACTTCAAGTAATATATATATAAACAAATTGTAAGGATATTTAAACCTCACATCCATAACATAAGATTTGTTGACAAAGTGAAAAATTCTTGAAACAAATCAAAGGGAAAAACCATTATGGGGCAACAAAACCCGGAAAATCACTATAATGAAGATCCAGAATATTCTGACATAAGGAAACTTATAAACCCTCGTTGCAAATTGTAGACTCTATACGACAACAAGCTTTTTGCTTGCCTTCTACCTTGACAATCTTTATATAGTCCATCTCCTTTCCGACCCTTCGGTAGGCTCTTGGTGGTTGAATGATGTGTATGGTGTGGTTAGATCAACAACACATCAAGAGAGGGAAACACGTCTCTCTTGGAACAATAATGGTGAAGGGATACTTTTACTTCCTCACCAATACATGAACATCCAATGCTTGAGTAAGAGCAATGGGAAAAATCCCCACATCAAGAGAGGGGAAGCTCTAGGCTTTGTAAGATTTCTCTATTGGAACAAAGGAGAAGCAAGAACATCAAAGTTCTCTTAGGTGTTTTTGTGATTGGCTTTTCTAAAAACCTCAATGAGCATCTCATTCTATTTATAGAAGAGGAAGGGGTAAAGCTGGAATTCTGTGAAAAGGAAACTAAACCAGTTAGGGTATCCTGGCCATAACTTTTGATCCCGGGCTCCAAATGATTCAAACTCAGTGGCGTTGGAAAGCTTATTCTCAGATCTCCAATTTTGTGTTTCATGAGTTTTTTCAAATTCGGACATTTGCTATGTCAAAAATGGCCCGCAAGATTAGAATTTTGCCATGAAGAAAATCCTGCCGTCATGACGAAATGTCATAGAAACTTCAACTCTGCAGATGCACAATTTTGTCATCAACTCATCATATGATGACCTGATGACGAAACTTACTGCCTGATTTTGTCAGGAACTTGTCATGGGGACATGACGCCCATAACTGTCCTAGATGATGTCATGACTTCCAAATGGCCCCGAGGTGATGTGCAGGTAATGTCCAAGTGCCGGATCTTTGGAACACAAACTCTTCATACAAGGGATATCAACACTTCAATCTTGACGATGTCAATAGTAGCTTTTCTGAGCTTACATCGTCATGACAGTGGCGGTGTATCTTCATGATGGAAACTAGGGTTTCACCCTTATCTTTCTCACTCTTGGTAGGTGTTGGGACTTTTCACCAAGATGGGATGCTAACGTCATGATGATGAAACTTCACAGTGAACTTTGGTGACTTCTTGAACAGATTTCTTCATGATAGAATGGTGACGTCTTTATGACGAAATTACATGGTAAGTGAAGGTAGAGTAGCCGAACTTTGTTATGATGGAATGATGACGTTGCCATGACAAAATTACACAGTGAGCTTAATACGAAGATCATGCTGATTTCGTCATGACTGAATAGTAACGTCGTCAAGACAAAATTACATAGTGAGCTTAACAGGCTTCCTCCCTGGAAGAACATGCTAATTTGTCATGACATTCTCATGACGAAAACTCACAGAACACTAATCCCAAACTTTTTTCACACCAAAACACTAAGGATATAAAAAGAATAACAAGATAGTTTTGATACACGGAATAAGGCCAATTTCTAAAACCTAACATTAAGCTTCTCATGCGAGGTTCATCATGTCTTGATGTGTTTTATGTGCTTGTCAATTTGGTTTGGGGCTTAGAAAATGAATAGAGCTGTAATGGTTTAGTATTATATACATATTAAAATATCAACCAACACTTCTCTTAATGTGTTCATACACTAGACACATTCAGAGCTCTGCTCTACCAGAGAAGATGCTGAAAGTGGTCATGGTTGCGGAGACTGCGGTTGGCATTCTCTGGCGTGAAGGGATGACTCTAGATTCCACTAGGAATGTCGATCAACTCTTTGGGTCTCCTTTGGTGAGGGCTGTTGTTGATTCCGCTAGGAATGTCGATCATTTTTCTAGGGAGTTGTCTGAAAGGGTGGTGTGGATGAAGCCGTTGCTCTTTCTCTGTTTTCGTTTGATTTTTGGTCCTTTTCACAAGTTTTGGCGGGTTCATCTCGTGATTTCCCTTCCCCGTTTAGGCAGGGGTGGCCCTACCTCATTGGAGGTGGGAGAATCATCGAAGTTGGTATGTGCTTCTAAGTCAAAAGGAAGGAGGGAATTGAAGAACGTGGAGAGTTCTATCAATTATGAGGGTTCCAATTGTGGTAAAGGCAAGAGGGTGTAGGTCTTCTTTGGTGTGGCTTTGGGTTTGTTTTCTGGGTACTTGGAGAGTTCTTTGGGTTGTTGGGTTGTTGGGTTTTGGGGTTGCTTTGTGGGTTTTGGGTCTTTTGCTCAGTGTCCTTGTGTATACTTCCGGTGTACTTGGGGGTGTTTTACGTTTTTTTATAAAATGCGCTTGATTACCTATCAAAAAAAATTTTAGATTGTCAAAACATAAATTACAAAAAGTTTGTGTTTCAACAATATATATTAATTTCTAGTATGTTGAATATGAAAAAAGAAATGAAACAAGACTGATGTAATTGTATGACAATCTTCTAATCCTCTTCAACTTAGTTTGATCCTGTTGGTTTGTTTGGTTGGTTTGGTCCTCTGTTTTGTGGAACCATCTTATGAGTTGGTTATTAAGTAATGGTGAACTGCCTCAAAAGGAAAGAATAAAGAAGAAAATAAGGCCTCCCTTAAACGTTGTGGAACATTGTGGGTATATTGGAATTGGAGTTGTCAGTTTAGTTATCAATAAGATCATGGATGTGTACAAATTTTGTGGAGCTTACTCCTAACTTCTTCAAGCATTTTTAAAGGGATAATTTTTGGGAGTAAGTCCTATGTAAAATCAACGTCATATACTAAATGTGGAGTGAATCTTGACATTAAGGCTTGTAATTTGGCTGGTTTGGGTTCTAAAGGGGGGAGGCCAATGTGGGGCTGGGTAATGCCATGCTGGTTTTGATGCTTAAGACTAATGGAAGAGGAGACAATGGGGGCTGGGTAATGCCAGCTGGTTTTGATGCCAAGACTAATGGAAGAGAGGAGGGCGTGTTGATGTTTTGCTCATGAAGAAGGCATGGTAGAGTAGAATAAGAGTTTTTCAAGTTTGGTCTGAACAGAATTGTATCCTGTTTACTGATAGGTTGAGTGAATCAATTGCAAATTGATGTTTTCTCAATCTCTTATACTCCTCGAAACGAAGAGGCCTTAGTGCCTGACTACTTGGTCCTCTCCAATTCCCCAATCCATTGGAATCCAAGCTTCATTAGGGCAGCTCATGATTGGGAACTGGAATCTCTTAAATCTTTTCTCAATCCAGGAGGAGTGGATAGTATGTTGTGGACACCATTTAACAGCCACGGTTTTGCAGTGAAGAGCTATTATAAAATGTTACAATCTGGTGAGCATAGTTCATTCCCTTGGGAAAGTATTGGGAAGGTTAAGGCCCCTTCTTGCACTGCTTTCTTCTTATGGAGAGAAGCAAATGGTAGAATCCTTACTGTGGATAACCTTAGAAGGCAGGGTTTCTCTCTAGCTAACTAGTGTTGCCTATGCAAAATGAATGAGGAAACTATTAATAACCTTCTCATCCATTGCGAGTATACTTCTAATCACCGGCACTTGGTTCTTAACATATTCGGGGTTTCTTGGGTGATGCCTAGTAACATTCTACAGCTACTTCTTTGTTGGAGATTTCAAGGGCAGGGACACCCCAAAGAGGCAATCTGAAAAGTTATTCCTACTCTCTTAATGTGGAGCATTTGGAGAGAAAGGAATCGGCGCCTCTTTGAGGATAGCGAGTCTGGATTGGATTATTGTAATGTTCCTAATTTTGACTCAAAGAATCTAGTAGATTTGATTTGCTTTTTAGATTGGAGCAGTCTTTATGGTTTTTGGCTCTCTTGTATACTCTTCGTGTACGAGGGATTTGCCATTTTCTTTCAATAATATTATTATTATTCATTAAAACAAAAATTGATATTTTCTTCTTTTACTTCACATAGCTTTTTTCCTCCTTCATAGCTGGAAGTTCTGCAAAAGTATGAAAATTCTGTTCATTGTGTTCAAGATACTGGAAAAAGCACTTATATTGCATAATAAGGAGCAAAATGATGTAGTTTTGACCTTCTTTATTATTGACCTTCTTTAATTTGGCATGTGGAACTAATTATCAAATATTTATGGTAAATTAAATAAGTAATATTAAAAATATAAAATTATTATTATTATAGTTAAAACCTTTGTAATGTAGGTAGTATTAATACTATATTTATTTATAAAAATCTATGTACATATATAATTTATTATTTTATGAGTAGTTTATTATTATTATGGGGCACATTGTATATTTCAATTTACAAGATCCAATCGACCTTCCAATTTTGGATATTTTACCTTCAGCACTTTTGTAGTGGTGTATCTTGGAACAGCTGGTTCATGTGTGATGTTATCTGGTTTTACTGAAAACGAGAGTCTGAATCTCATCTTCTATGTCTAAATATATGGTTGTCGCTGTTCTTGCCACTGAGAGTGGAGCTCTAACCTGGTTAGACACTTTATGCTTACCAGATTTGAAGTTTCCCATACATATTTTTCTTTGCCCACCATTGCTGATTGGAAATGCGCAAAGTGACCCTATGAGATCTTATTCTCAACAGAGTGATGTACTGGTCAATCTAAACAATGCCAAAAAAAAAGGATCAAGTTATACAGTTTCTGTTTAAGATGGAAGCTTTTAGTTGAAATAATGGTGTCAGGACCTTGATCAATATTGCATTGTGCTTCTGCAAAAATTACTGCAGGTTGGACCTGACATGCTTATTAGTGGATTCCTTCAGCCCTTACCAGATGTCACACCGGTGATCCCATCAGTGGATGAAACTTTTGCAATTGATCCTACTGTAACTCCACATGAATCAAGCATCATTTTCTTCTATAAAACATGGGATCCATATGGCGCTTTTTCAAATTTTTCTCCTCACCCAATTGAGATGCCGGATGAGAATGGTGATTATGCCACTTGGTTAAGTGTAGAGCATTACTACCAGGTACTTCCTTTTCTGCATAATTTATTTTTGTGCAATGCAAGAATTGTAGAATTTTTCTCAAAAACTTTCTTCGATATGTAGGTGCACAAGTTTGTTGGGGTGAATAATCCTGTGGCATGGGATTGTGTTGAAAAGATAAAATCTGCAAAAAGTCCGGAGGAAGCAGCACGAATGGGAAGGTCAATGCTGAGGCAGCGGCCTGATCTGGTATGATTCTCTGTACTTGGATCTGATATTGCTGTCAGTCTCTTGATTCAATGTGTTTTCATTTATAAAGAACTATAAACAGAAACAACTCACTCTTCTGCCTGAGCATTTTATTTTGATAGCTTGCAACTAGGGTCTGTATCCGAAGACCAGAAGGAAACCCAAGCAATTTCTCTTTTGGGTTAGTATGTGAATTTTATCAAAAGGAAAAACCTTTACTATAGCACAGGGGCATACTGGGGCAATGGAAACAAAATAGCAGCACAACCACTTTACAATGGTAAAACAACTATAGAACCCTAAACTAAAGTTACATTGAGAATGTATCAACAATCATAAATTGAAATAGAAGTTTCCAAGAACATTACTGCCATTTCTTCTGGTCATTTTCTCTTCACTTTCTTCAGATCACACAGCCTGGTTCTCACACAATTCATGACTTCGTGCAATATGTTCTCTGACAGCTTCTTCTCATCTTTTAAAGCTCTTGAATTCATTCTCTCCAAATATGATATACTGCACTAAAAAGGATCAGTCCACAGATAATGGAGCGTAATGACCTTCCTTTGTAAGTCTGGGACCTCCATGCAACGGTATTTTGCCAGTGATGAGGAAACCACTGAATATTGCATATCACACACAATCTGGTCCAAATTCTACCAGACTATAGATATTCAAATAATAGGCGGTCTATATCTTCTTCGCAGCAGATTTGCAGAGGTGCAGCTGTTGCTACATATTATACCGAAGTGGAGCAGTTTATCCTTGGTTCTCAACTTGTATTAAATAGCTAACCGTATAATAAAGAACATCCTCAGGATAGCCTTGGAGAACCAAACCAGGTGACCCCAAGTTACTTTCTGCTTCCTAGTCCTCAATCCCTCTCAAGCTGCTTTGACTGAGAAACAACCTTCAACGGCTTCACACCAACTATTTCCTCACTTCTGCCCTCATACTGCTTGAAATTCCCTGGAGTAGCTCTCTGAATTTCTAACCAACCCACAGACATAGCAAAAGGCCAACTCGAAGAGGATAGCTGCACAGTCTGATGCACAGTAGCACTGCCATCAAGGCTCAATTCATAAATTAGCCTCTCCAAATTTATTGATTAAAGGCTGTAAGGGATGGCAACAATCATTCCAGAGTAAGGTGCTGTTACCATCCCAGTTATGTGTATGATAGGCCTCTTGCTAATTCCCTGCTATTAAGAATATTTCTTTAAGACCAAGAGGAGTCCCCCGGGATCTTCAAACTCCCAAGTGCTTCTATTCTTGATAAGATACTTTCTGGCACAAGTAGCCCAAACAGAGTAATCACCATCAATCAGTAAATGCTGCAAATGCTTCAGCTTTGCTGCTTCTTTCTATTCTTTTACTCTTCTGACACCCAAAGCCCCGTCATTTCTAGAAACATGCTTTCAAGCCACTTTCGCGCCCATAGTTTCAAGTTCAGCTAAAGGAAAGAACTTAAAACCTGTTCGCAGCCTTGACAATCTTCATAGTCGACGAAAACAAGCCAGACCAGAAGACTTGAAAGAAAACAAAATGACTTAATGAGCTGAAGTCTACCAGCATATAAAGGAGCTTTATTAGTCCAATTCTTCACTCTTCCTAATCCTGTCAATCTGCAGCTTTGGGTCTTGAGGATACCAAAGAGATCCCCAGGTAGCTAACAGCAAGATCCCATTCCTTATCCCACAGCAGGAGAGGAATCTAATCTATTATACTATAAGAAATCCTCCCACAGAAGATGAAAACTGTTTTTTTAAGGATTAGAAGTAAGATCAGGGAGAGTTTCAAACTCATTTTCAACACTCTACTAATAATATCAACAGATCCTATTATCATCCCTACAAAATACCATGAGATTATTGGCAAAACAGAGATGAGTCAACCTCAGCTTTTCACGTCTCCAGTGAAACTTGAAATCCTTCAACAGCCCTCTTGTTGAACGGCCCGAACACCTCCAATAGCTAAACCAAACAAGTAGGGAGACATGGGATCACTTGTCTGAGGCGCCTCCCACTTGAGAAGAAACCATTTAGTTCTTATGCTAATAACTTAGTAGTAGTGATACACTCCCTAATCCATGCCCCCATATTACTAGGAAAGCCAAACTTCTGTATAACCCCATTTAACTGCATCATAGGCTTTCATGGGGTTGACTCATAAAGCAGACCTTGGAGTACCATCATTTTTGTGGTAGTTCCTCACAGAGGTATCAGAGCCCGTTGATCCTACAATGGATGGGCAGTGGGAGTTGCTTCTAGAATTAATTGAAAGGATAGAACGTATGAAGGTTTTAGTAGATGAAGTAATAAATAATTCGAGGCAATCAGAAGAAATTTTGAATCAATTTCTCTAAGAGATAATAGAATTGGAGAGCCAAGAATATGTTGATGTGCCTGAAGAACAACTAAAACTAGTGCAACAACAAAGAGAAACAATTGAAGAGTTAGGGATAGAGATGTTTGGTCATATTGGGTGTCGTTGGATGCATGGGTGTCAATTAGTGCAATACTTGTCACTGTAAAGTATCTTTCAATGAGGTCAGCAAAGTTTCGTGTTTGGAGGAGTGTGAAAGAATTAATCGAGGGAGGTGGATTGGAAGGTGTGAGAGGCTGAACTTAGGTGAAATGTTAGTGGGAAATTTAATGAGGGGGCAAGAGGTAATAGATAATAAAGTGGGAAATGAGTGGGGCAATGTCTGGTTCTGTGAGTATATTAGACAGTGGTGCCAATTATGGCAGCGGATGAGGACTCGGTCTTGGCAGTCAAAATGGCTTCTCTTATGGTTAAACAGACTGGGCCGGATTATAGCGGCACCTTGTGGACAAGGTGCTTTGACGGGGTGGAAAATGTAATGGGTCTAATAGTAGGATGTGATTAGTGGGTTGAATAAATGAATTGGGTTGTTATGGGCTGCAGCTGTAAATAGTTTGTTGGTTGGACGGTTAAAGCTATAGGCTAAGAATTAGCCCATGTGAATAAAAAGACCCTGCTAAATGTAAATAAATACGCATGTTTTCTATCGATGTAATCAACCAAGTAAAAGTTATACAATTCTGTGTTGGATGAATTGGCTACCTCGAATAGCACATTTCATTCTATTCGGTTCTCTTTTTATCTCTTTCTTTTGCATTTCTTACAATTTTATACAAATTTCCATAAAAATCTACATAAATACAATTACATAAATACAAGGAGGAACATTACAATCCCCTACACATGTGGGGGGGTTCTCGGGGAGTGAGTGGCACCCTTGATGCCCAGAATGCACCGATTCCTCTGTTGGAGTTGGAAACCTCAACTGCCTCAAAAATCTCAGGATCGAAACTTGTTGGTTGCTTGTGTTTGATTTGTTTGGTTGATCGAAACTTCTTCCTCTGTTTGATTTGTTTGATCGAAACTGGTGGGCGCTTGTGTTCCAAAGTGTTTTGATTTGTTTGGTGGGTTGCTCTTGTTTTTGCTTTATATGGGTCTGTTTTGGTTGATGGGAAAAATGTGAGGGTGGAATTGGGTTATTTTCTGGATAATCAGAGGCTCTCAGAGTTGCTTTGGTGATTTTGGGTTGGTGAAGTTGGAGAGATGTTGATTTTCCAGTGATGTTGGGTCAGTAATGGTTGTCTGATTTTCGGTTGAGTAAAAAATTTAAAAAGTACTATTTTAATAAAATAGAGCAGAAATTTAGATAAGCGGTTGGATGCATGTATTGAAAAATGGTTAGCTAAAGTAGAAAAAGTAGGTTTTTGTTAACCATTCTAGATAGAAAAATACATAAACCATTGGGAATGCTCTAACATGGGTCACAGCCCATTATCATGTACTAAACATTCCAGCTACCATTAGACCCATTACGGCAGCTTGCTGCCCCACCCCACCACCAAAACAAATTAAAAAAAAAAGAAAAAAAAAGAAAAAGAAAAATAATGCGCACAGCAGTAAGTTATGACAGAAGAAAGAGTGCTCGACTTCAGCTGGTTCTTTCATGAATGAACCATGATCTCTCTTCAAAGCTTGTTTCTATATCTGTTGTGCATTATTTTGAAGAAGTCTCGTGCATTTGTCACCTAAATTAAGCTATTGAGCCTTGGCCTTTTGCTTTAAAAGGTGTTCCTTTGCTCCAGTGGCGGAGCCACTAAAGGCTTTGGGGGTGCCACGGCACCCCCAAAGCTTTAAAATTTTTTTTTTTTTTTTGCTATTTTTCTCCCAAGTTCCACACGGTACTCCAAAAAAAAAATTATTTTCTCCTACTTACGCAAGTTACCATTCGGCACCCTCAAAATTTTTTTAACGGCACCCCTAATGTAAGTTGTCTGGCTCCGCCACTGCTTTGCTCTCATTTTACTGTAATACTTGACCGCACAACTTTCACAAGCAAGCAGGTCAGTACTGCCAGGATCCTGCTGCACCAATCTTTGCAACTCTTCCATCTTTCTTCTAGCCATGATCACTTTTTCGGATAAAGCAGAACATTTTTCATTTGGCATCTTCAGCCTCAGCTTTCAGTAGCTCCAACTTCTGGGACACTTGAAACAATGGATAACGTAGGAAAGTACTGCATACATTTTTCCATGGTAAGAAAGAACTCTAGTGCTCAACGCTTAAGTCAATGAATTTGAACAGTTTTCTTGAGTTAGATTCCTCCAAATAAAATCTAACTACCATGGGAGAGTAATCTGATATAACTGGAGGTAAGAAGTTGGCCACATAAAGGGCCATTTTAGATTCCAATGCTGATTAACTAATGCTCCAGCAAGCTTCCTCCATATATGATTATCCGGCCTCTTATTAAACCAGGTGAAATACGCACTGATACACTTTAAATCCTCTAACCCAGCCATCGGTTACACTCATGAAGATCATTGATATAAGGAGGCTAGTCTGTTACCCCACCCTTCTCTCTTTCCTTCCTCGTATTGCATCAGAAATCCCCTACGACAACCCAATGGTTGTTCTCAGATAAGGCAGCCTGAGAAACAATTTCCTTCCAAAGATCTATCCTTTTTGGTTGCATTGTTATCACCATATAGTCAGAAATGACATCAATACTTGTCTGCATCTGTTAAATTACAATGGATAACCTGGTCTGAGAAGTTCTGCACTTAAGACTGTAATTTCTTGAGGATCCCAAGATATCCATATTCTCCCCAGATCCGAAGCTTCATAGTTAAAAAGTTGCTTCCAATTACAGTAAATTGCACTCAAAACCCTGTTCACATTTACAGTAAATTGGACCCTCATTCTGTTATAAGCCTAGTTATTGCCCAGCCAACTAGGTCGCATTGGTTCTTGGGTGAGATATTGGGTCTAACACCTTACTAATAACACTGATTTTGCATTGAACCAGTGTTCTGAGAAACCCACCTTTGGTCCTCTGCGTACAGTCGAAAAAAAGGTTTTGAAGTGAGTCTTGGTTAGCATGAGTTTATGTTTTTAGAAATTCAAGAATTACAAGTCCTCGTACCTTACACTGATTATGAGAAGACAAGGGAGGAGCTTAAGAACAACCTGGTCAAATTGCTCTTTAGTTGTATTGTGGCATATAATATCTCTCAATTTTCAAACTTTTTTGAATGTATGGATTTTTGTTCTTCTGTTAGCATGTAAGGGAACTTTCTATATACATCCTATTTACGCCCTTCTACGCTTTTCAATGACATGAATTATTTATCAAAAAATTAGTATAAAGAACTTGTGCATTGTATTGTTGTGGAAAGCATGACTGATGATTTGCCTTACCATTTATCAAGTGAACTAGATCTTAGAAATGTTTCTAAAAAATTCAGTTCACATTTGTATTCTAGGCCAGGAATAGGTGTTAAGGTTTGTTAATAAGAGATGCACATCATATTTATCAGGCAAAATACATCCAGCCTTATTGATTCCTTCTCAATTGATTCAACCTTATTTTGTGTGTGGTACACAGGTAAGATCAGATTGGGAGAGTGTGAAGATTGATGTCATGTACAGGGCATTGAAATGCAAATTCTCGATTTACCCTCATTTGAATTCTATGTTGCTCTCAACTGCTGGTTCTGTGCTAGTTGAAGCTTCACCACATGATCTCTTTTGGGGCGGAGGCCGAGATGGAGAGGGCCTAAATTACCTTGGCCGGCTGTTGATGCAGTTGAGATCAGAGTTTCTTGGTGAACCCTCAAGCTCAACTGAGAGCACTTGCTTGGCTGTATGAGATACAAAGATACATTTGTATACATAAAAGTATACGGTCCGACCGGGGCAGCTCAATATAAATTGTGGCTTAAGAAATATGCCATGTATTAGAAAGCAATTAATATGGCTAAAATGGGATTTCTTCTCGCACTCACTTGTAAAGTTAATGACTTTTTATTCATGTTGAATTATTTTTAGGCTATCAAGAATGAAAAGACGAAAACTTGCACGGAAAGAACGAAAAGAAGAAACTGTGCATGAACCTCCCACAAAAATTAAAAGTAGAACAAGACGTGTAGAGGCCACTAACCAATTATCCAATGGCTTGTGGGGCCACGGCCCGTGTTAGGGGTGGGCAGATTAACAGGAAGCAATTGTAAAATGAGAGAATGATTCAAATAATTGGACCCATTTTAGCTTGAAATCGTGTCCAAAATGAAGAACAACTTTAATCCAAAAGACTATTGAGGTGGCTCACCTATTTTCAAATGAATTGTTCTTGCCTTTCCTTTTCTCCAAGTCCTAATTTCTCTGTCAACTTATCTTATCACACACAAAACGTGAAACTTGAGAGAGAAAGTGTTCACAAAATAATATTAATTTTCATCAGAAAGTAGAATTAGATATCCCTTCGAAAGAGTGTGCATGTTTCTCATTGCATTAGGAAGCCATGTATATATATATATATAATATAATGTTGTCGAAGAAAAAGTCTTGTATAATATTATTATATTGTTCAACTTCTAGAGACGAACATATTGACCATACTGCTTCAATTCATATGGGCGGGTGGGCCTTTTAAGCATTATTAAATCCGTTTTAGGATGTCTCTGATTATTTAAATAATTAATATTTGGTTCCACGTTACGCAAAAGCTAAACAACAGGAATTTTGATTGCAGACTTTGGAAGTTAATTGAGCGATCTATTAGGAACCGGTATTGAATTCAAAAGGGACATGAACTATAAAATAAAGGGTTAAATACTATTTTTGGTTTGCATCAAAATCAAATAGCTATTTGAGTTTTTAAAAATATTGCAAATGGTACCTATGGTAAGACAATAAACTCACTTGGTACCTCTATCAAGATTCCGTTAAGTTTTTTAATGGAACGCCATGTTACCCTTATACGTGGGTGCCACGTGGCACAGTACTTGGGTTTTTGTGTGTCACGAAACATTTTATTAAAAAAAAAAAAATTAAAAAAAAAAGGAAGAAGAAAATATGCTGGGGTATAGGGGATGGCCGGTCACCCCGTTTGGCCTGGGGGTGGTTCGACCACCCCAACATATTTTCTTCCTCTTTTTTTAATTTTTTTTTTAGCTTTTATTTTTTGGATTTTTTTTAAATAAAATATTACGTGACACCCAAAAACCCAAGTACCATGCCACATGACGCCCACATGTAAGGGTGATATGGCGTTCCGTTAAAAAACTTAATAAAATCTTGCTAGAGGTACCAAGTGGGTTTATTGGCTTACCACATGTATCATTTGCGATATTTTTGAAAACCCAAGTGGCTATTTGATTTTGGTGCAAACCACAAATACTGGAATAGTATTTAACCCTAAAATAAATAAGGTATTTCTAATTAAAAAAAAAAAATGTTAGCTTCAATTAAAAAAAAATTAAGACCCTTGAACTACCATGTGTTTTAAGAAGACCCTCACAAATTTCAAAAATTCTCAACTTTATTATCTAAACTTTCAATTTGATGCAATTGATCCACCTTCGTCAATTTTTGCCATTAAACCCTAACAGAAACCACTGAAAAGATCAATTACCCTTCAATTTTCGTTTATTTATTTATTTTCAATTGAAATTAAGGGTAAATTTGAAATTTTATGTTTGTGGGTATCATTCCTATTAAATCCTCACGAGATTTCACTCGTCCTCTAAGGATGCGTAGGAGTTTAAAAGGCTTGTTGTATACGGTAATTAAAATCGTACATCCCACGAAAGAATGATTTATCTTGTTGTTTTTCAGTTTATTTTCAGTTTTGTATTGCTAAGGGACCAACAATATGTAAGTTTGGGGGTGTGATAAGCGCCGAATGTTGCACATTCAAGCCCCTTAACTCGCATATGTTAATTCTTTTTCATTGTTATTTGTTTAATATTGTGTCGTTTTAGTGTTTTCAGGTATTTAATAAAGATACAAGAAATATCATTGATTTTAAGCTTAAAACGCACTATGAGAAGACCTAGAAGATGTGATTAAGCTTAACCAATCACAATAGAGGACCTATATGATGTGGTTAAGTTTTATCAAATCAAAGAAATTATTAAATTAGAATTTTTCTAGTTTGAGTTAAAATCGGGTTGAATTCAAATTTGAATTCTGCACACGTCTCAGTATTTTGACCATAAATTTTTGCTTAAGTCACTACAAAAAATAGCGGCGACCTGTCGTTGCTATTTGTTGGTTAGTAATTGGATGGTAATACCAAATAGTGGCGACTTTTTGGGTCGCCGCAAAAATAATTTGAAATGGGCCGTGTGTCGCCGCTAATGATATTAAAAAAAATTAAAATAAATAAATAAATAAATAGCAGCGACCTAGAGTCGCTGCTAATTATATTAGCAAAATAAAAAAATAATAAGTAAATAGCGGCGACCTAGCGTCGCCACTAATCATGTTTTAAAACATATATATAGTTGTCGCCGCTAATGATTAAAGAAAAAAAAAAACGCTTATAATGAGCAATTGAGCATGCAGTTATGGGAACTGCATACAAGAAATGAACTAGACAATCTCGTTCACATAACTATGACAGCTCAATGACAAGAGTACACTAGAAGAAATGAAAAGTCCCACCCTTTCCCAAAGCACAGAAAACCTATAAATAAAAAATTTACAAACATCTAAGATCTATCCCATTAACAAGTAATCACAGAGCTGTTTGTACTAATCATAATGATTATGCACACAATGGTTTACTTATGATAATGTAAACATATATAGATAGGGCAGGAGTTGTAAGAATAAAGGGCCTTGGGACAGGTTGAGTGGCTACAAAAAGTGCAATAAAATTTGGCTAGAAGACAGGAAGAGAAAAAAGGCCATAAAGCTCATCTCCAACAGGATTATTAATATTCAGTGACAAGTAAAATTTTAATATGAAATCTATGTGAAGTTATGGCTATAGTTTGGTGATTAAATAGCATCAACATGTAGAAAACCAGAAACTTCTCAGATGAAATCTAGAACAATGTTTACAGATTATAATAGACAGATGATAGAGAAATCAAGTTTGATTCAGAAGATTTATAAGTGAGCAACTTCTGGTTCTGAGGGTGTGATTCACATAACACTAGGGCAAATAAATACAATACAAACTAAACATATTTTAAATCAATAGTACTACATGAATACAGTCCATAGAGTTACTAAGAAAGTCTGTGTAGCAAGCAACATTATAAAATTAATAGTACTAGATGAACCCTTTCAATCAAAGTACCTAGTGTCTGGGACGGAAAGAATATATTAGGTAGCACCATATGCTCCTCTCTAAGGATAACTAGAAGGATGTTGATAATTTCCACCATAGAGACAGCTAGGAACACTTGGCCACAGGCCATAGGGTTGATGGTGCTGTCTCCTAGGCAGTAAACATCATTTGGGAAAACTCAAACATAATATCTCTCAGAGCAGCTCAAACCACTACATCATATAGAAAAGAGATGCACATATAAAGAACCAGATAATATAATTGAAGGGCATCAACTAGGGGTGGGTATCAGTCAAAATAGCCCGGTTTTAGCTCTTATCGGTTATTAATCGATAATTTTTTGTTAAACGGTTTCTTAACCGATACCGGGCCAATAAAGATTTTAATTGAAATTATCGGTTATAACGGTACACGGTTAAACCGGTTAACCAGTTCTAAATCTCACATTCTTCCCTTTTCTCTACTTCTCTAACCTACAAGCACCAAAAGACAAAAACTTTTACCTGAATTGAATCTTCGATGCTAAAAGAGAGGTCTGTAACTGTGAGAGCAGATGTTGTGAGAACTGGAAAGAGAAAAAAAAAAAAATGGGGAAGAAACCCTTTCTCCTGTAATGGTGAGAAGAAAAACTGGAAAAGAAAGAAAAAAAATGAGGAAGAAACTAGAAAGATCTAAAAGTGAAAGACAATTGTGTGCCTGTGTGGGAGGAGGAGGAAAAAAAAAAGAAAGAAAGAAAAGAAATATGTGGCTAACTGGGAAAGAAAAGAGAGAAAAGAAAAAAAAAAAAAGAAGAAAAAAATGGCCATTGTAGCGGCTCAAACACATGACCACAAGGTTAAGAGCCTTGTGCTTTAGTGCCCCACCAACTGAACTAGACTAACTTTGTTAATAGCCTTCCCCCATACCCATTCTTATCGGTTAAAACGGTTAACCGATAACAAATGGTTAACCGGATCGGACCAAACCGATAAGAATTTCGGTACAAAATTTTTAACCCATAAGAATATCGGTTAAACGGTTACGGTTAATATCGGTTCGGTCGAAACCGGTAGACGGCCGGTAATCAGTAACCGGTTAATCTGCCAACCCCTAACATCAACCAAGCCAAAATTGGATTGATCCGCAAAGATATCAAAAACTAGAAGAGCATCAATGATTTTGTTGGAAAGAAAAGGATTGTGTCATGTATATAAAAATATATATATTTTAGAATAGGCACCCAAGAGAGACAATTTTGTTATTGCTAGAACAGGGTTTAAAAAACACACAAAAAAATGAAATAAGTTATGAACTATTCTAGTATTAAATGGTATTAACTTCTACCAACAAGTGAATGGCAATGAGATTGAAATAGCTTACCCATTGTTATTTGAGTCCTTTAGCGTCACAACTCTTTGCACATCTTCTACTCGTGCCATCCTGTATACACTTAAAAATGAAATATTGTTATATAATTTTACTCTCTTGCATTGTTTACTCAACTTGATAAATATGTCAAGAGAGGTTCACTAACTCAAAGTTCTTAAACAAAAATTGGATGAAGTTCTTACCTTCTAACACAAACCAAAATTGTTATAATCTTTATAATATTAAAACAACTTCTTCAACAAAGTACAATAAAAGCTCCCTCCAAATTCTTAAACAGAAAACTATTTCAAGTTCTTACACTCTAATACAAACAAAATTTGTGTTAATCTTTATAATATTAAAACAAAGTCTTAAACAAACTACAACAAAAGCTCCCTCAGACGTTGATTTCACTTGCTTGAGATCTATAAGAGCTCTCTCCAAGCCTAGGAATAATAGAATTCATATCATAATCAATGATCTTTCTAACAATTACATGATATGTGTGTGTGAAAATAAAAAATAAAAATAAAAAAGTGATAGGCAAGATTCTCTTACCCTCCTCCTAGATGTTTTAGTAGCCTATCCATTTGTGCCTGAGATGCTTTTGATTCCATCATTTCTGCATGCATAGTAGCTTGTGATTCCTGCATAGCAGCTTCTGATTCCTGCATTTTTGCTTGCATAGCAACTTCTGATTCCTGGGTTTTTGACTGCATAGCAGCTTGTGACTCCTACATTTCTGCCTGCAAAGCAGCTTGTGCTTCCTGCATAGCAGCTTGTGATTACTGCATAGAAGCTTTTGATTCCTCCAACTTTTCACATTTCTCTAGTGATTCAGCTAGTTTCCTTTCAATTTCTAGCTGTTTAGCCAAGCATTCTTCGTGGTTGTGTGCTGATGAGGAATTTGACCGGGTAGGTATGGCACCACAACCCTTTCCTCTAACATGTCCTGAGTGGTGTCCACCTAGCACCTTTAGGACAATGTCTTCTTTGCTGGTATTAACGTTGTCGGAGTTTGCTGCTATTGATTCCATTTCATTCTACACAAGCCATATAAACCTCAACTAAATAAGACATGCAAGTTCATTAGACGTATTTATCATGAGTACCCATTTCATTCACTTACATATTTACTCTCAATGTAGTCACTCACAAATCTCCCATCATTTTTAAAGTGCACTTCCTTGTAGATTTCTATGGGATTGGGGATGGCCTTAGTAATCTTTGCATGCACATTATGCACATAATTAACTGTTATGCCGAAGAACATTACTATAAAACCTTACCCATTGTTATTTGAGTCCTTAGCACCACAACCTTAAGATTACTATCAATCGAACTAATTCATTAGGATCGATCGGATGTTTGATCGATCATTTGATCTTATCACGATCAATCGAACTAATTCACTAGGATTGATCAGATGTTTGATCGAACATTTAATCCTATCACGATCAATCGAACATTTAACCCTATCACGATCAATCGAACTAATTTATTAGGATCAATCGGATGTTTGATCGAACATTTGATCATATCACGATCAATTGAACTAATTCACTAGGATTGATCGGATATTCAATCAAACATTTGATCTTATCACGATCAATCGAACTAATTCATTAGAATCGATCGGATGTTTGATCGAACATTTGATCATATCATGATCAATCAAACATTTAAATAAGAATAATAAATAGAAAACTTCAATAATAATATTAAAAATAATAATAATAATAATTAATTTTTCTAAGTGTTTTAATTTAATAGGAAAATTTGTTTTATTTAAAAGAAAGAAAGAAAGAAATAAATATTTATTTATTTTTTATATAAAATAAGAATAGAAAATGGAAAAAAAAATAAGAATAAAAAATTCACCAATAATTAGTATAAAAGAAATAATGACATATTATCAGAGGTATCGAAGGTAAATTTTTGGGAAATAACCTTTTTTTTTCTTTCTATTATATATGTAGGGTCAATAGCATCGCCTAAAATTTATTTATTTATTTTTTTTTTAATTTTTTTTTCTTGTAAATAGCGGTGCCCCATTAGTCGCCGCTATTCCCCCCTCATCAACGGCGACTTTAAGAGTCGCCTCTGTTTGGACAAAATAACGGCGACATTATGTCGCCGCTAATGACCTATTTTTAATTTTTGTTTTTAATTTTTATTTTTCTCTTGTCAATAGCGGCGACCTGCTATTTACCCCTCATCAGAGTCGCCGCTAATGACCTTTTTAATTTTTGTTTTGTTTTTTTTATTTTTCTCTTGTCAATAGCAGCGACACCATAGTTGCCGCTATTGACCCCTCATCAACAGCGACTATGGTTATTGCCGCTATTGTCCACCAAGTAGCGGCGACATTAGGTCACCGCTAATGAACTTTTTAATTTTTGTTTTTTATTTTTCTCTTGTCAATAGTAGCGACCATAGAGTCGCCTTTATTGACCCATCATTAACGGCGACTATAGTCGTCGGCGCTGTTGTCCACCAAATAGCGGCGACCTAATAATCTTTTTTTATTTTATTTTTAATTTTTGTCATATCAACAGCGGCGACCCCTAAAGTCGCCGCTATTGATCCCTCATCAGCGGAGACTATGGGAGTTGCCGCTGTTTTTCGCTCAATAGCGTTGACATTATGTCACCGCTAATTGAATTTTATTAGCGTCAACCTAATGGTCGCTGCTAATAAGGGGTTAACAGCGACGACTTCCGAAAGTCGCCGCTGATGAGGTGCAATAGCGATGACTATTGTTGCCGCTAATAGTCAGTAATTAGCGACAACTTTGGTGTCGCCGGTATTTGTTTGGTCGCTAAAGACCATATTGCTTGTAATGAGTATTGGATTGAGGTGAAACCAGTAACATTGGAAAACTAACTCAAAATAATATAAAGCATTGTGAAATAGGATTTTCCTAATTCGGATGTTTGTTATGCCAAAATTGTCCCACAAAAAGAACACAAATCCGGACGAATCCTATTCCAATTTGTACTAGGAATGCTTCCTAATTTGACTAGGAGATTGAAATACGATTTTTCTGGGATTCTTAGGGCTTCTATAACTTGTTTGCTCCCTATAACTAGACTCTTAAGCTTCAAGAGAAGGTGTACTTAGCTTTAAACATAAATAATCTTTTTAGAGGCCTGACAAGTTGAAGAGGAGAAGTTCATGGTAGGAGGTCATCCCAGCACCACGATGAGCAACTAACTTTGTAATAGGGCGTTGATGTAGCCATTTCCAAGTAACAATGGTTTAATTGTATTTTAATTTGGGTTTTTCTATATTATGCATGATGGTTGTATAATTGTGAGAATTAATCTTAATGTTTATATTCAATCATTATGAATTTCTTATCTTGTCTTAGAAAATCTTTTATATTGATTGAACTCAAGCCTTCATATTTTTTGTGATTATATGAATGAATGTTATACAATGGTTCTAATTGACATATGATCAAGAGGGTTAGATAGACCATGCTTAGGGAAAACGGATTGTACTACACCCTAGTTAGTGTAATTTAGGTAGACAGTTTGTGCCAATCGAAGATGAGTTATACTATTTTCTTGATTATATGTAGCAAATTAAGGAATTAGATGATCCATACCTAGGGAAGACGGATCATACCGCATCTTAGTGGTTAGTGGTTAAGTGAACGGTCTGTGCCAATTGAAGATGGATTATATGTATTCCTTAATGATGGTATTTTCTTGATTACTCGAATGAGACGAGCCCTATATCATGCATATTATGATTTTCTTTATTAATTTATAATTGATCATTGTTATGCGGTTAGTGGAGAAATCAACCCCCTAATCCATCTCTCATATTTTTTACTTTTACTTTATAAAAACAAATCAAAACAATCATCTTTTAAATTGAGTTATATTTAATCTTGAAAAGCTTGATAACAACACCAATGCAGTCATTGAGGTTTGACACCCTCCATATAGCTTTATCCTACAAGTATTCGTCCTATTGCGAGTGGTTAATTTTATTATTGATATTTTTTGTACACAAAAAGATCACATCACCAGGCCCTCGCCACCATCTACATGTCACTCCCCAGTCGCACCACGCTGGCCATCTACATATTCTAGCAATTACAGTCCCCACTGTGTACGGTGTTCGATGCTATCTACAGCTATGCTCACAAACTCTCCGGTGCATACACCCACACCAGATTACAGCCGCAGGTGCACCTGTATATGTTGCACCAGATTGCACCCTCCAAATCAGGCACAACTATAGACACATGCAGTTGATCTGCGTATAGTAAAGCTCACCACTCCTACTCTATAGCTGCCCACAGTAGATTTGAATACCAAAAAAAGAAGAAGAAGAAGAAGAAGAAGAAGCTATCCAAGTGGACCACATCAGACGCGAGTCAGGTTCAGTGTGCCGACCTAATAACGGCCCAAGTGGGCTCGTCAGGCCCAAGTCGGCCCCTTCTCTTATTTTTTGCCTGTTGTGGCCTCAATCCATAGTTGGCCCCTTTTGAAGTTTGACCCATTGTTAGCCTTGGCCCATAGTCGTCCCTTTTTTTTTTTTTCTTTTTTTTTTTTCGTTGTTAGCATTTTGGCTCGTTATTGGCCCTTTTGTTTTGTTTTTTTTTTTTTTTGGCCCAAGTCGGCCCTTGCCCGTTGTGATTAACATTTAAATTTGAAAAATAAAATCTTGACAATAGAAAATAAACTAGGCTTTGGGTGTAGAAGATGATTAGCATTTAGCTTGGCTTGTATCATACTCTGATAACTAATACTTCTTCTATTTTCAGTGTAAAACCAGACGATGTTTTTTTTTAATCGATGGATCTACCTCTTTTAAAGTATCCTGCTTTATTTTATTTTTTAATTTTTTTAATCCTTCTCTGATAGTATAAAGTACTCCCATCACATGGATGACAAGAATGACAGAAAGAAAATATTGGAACTATGATCTATCATTGAAAGTGGCAGGCGATGACGGTGGAATAGTGTGGCCAAATGAGATTGAGAGCTTTCGAAAAATGAAATATTATTTTTTTTTAATGTAAATTAGGAAGATGAGGGATGAATAATGGTATTTCACTCTTATTAACATTGGATTTAAATAGAGGGTTTAATTTATTATAAATGGAGTATACATGGGTTAATTTGTTTAAATTCATACCCATGTCAAAGTACATTCGTAATTTTTTTTACTTTTTCAACTTATTTATTTATTTTTCATTTATTTGATACATCCATTCTTATTAACGGAGGGCATCCACATGGGCCTTTTCTCGGTGGCTTACTTCAATAACTTGGTAGGTATTAGTGATAATGACGAGTAATGTTAGAAGTCCTTTTTATGTCCGTGTGTTAATTTAAGAATGATGTGGCTTAATTAGCAGTGGACTTGTGATTGATTATGATTAAATTTTGATCAAACAATAATTTTAAAAATCACTTCATTTTTTAAGTGACACAAGAAAGACTTACAAAATTACTCGGCAATGACTAGTAGCAACCGTATCGACTAATGCATGGAGCATTGGTTTCTTACCTCCACATAGGCTATATATAGCTCTTCTATTGGAAAAATTTTACAACATTCTCTCTCACTATGTATATTTTGTAGTGCACTTAGATTGTGGGGTTTTTAAAATAAATAAATAGGTCTCATATCGTTAGAAAAGTTGATGGATCCGTTATAGTATCATAGTGTAAAACGTGGTACTTTCAATAAAAAAAAAAAAAAAAAAAAAAAAATGAAAGAAGAAAAAGAAAAGAAATGCACAGGGGTGGTATACACACATCATATATATATATATATATATATATATAATATTTCATTTTTAAAATTATTTCTTTAATATTATTAGTAATTTTTAAATATTTTATTTTTAAGTGTCACACTATTATTTGGTACCAATGTGACACATTAACAAATTTCTGCAAACTTTTTTAGCAACATGATGTATTTGTTTTTGTTCCTTTTAGTTTTTAGTTTTTAGTTTTTTTTTTTTTTTTTTTTTTTTTTTTTGTTTGTACTTATGGCAAGGAGTATTAAAACTTAGGAAGCTATTTGTCAAAAATGCATTTATCCATTAATAATAATCATCAATTTTTTATTTTTTATTTTTCTTTTGCTTTGTCTCATGGGGTCATTCTGATATTTAAAAAAAGCTCAAAACTGCATCATAGAGGAAGTTCGAAAATGAGGCTTTTTTTTTTAAAAAAAAAAAAAAATTATGAATTTGGCTTTGGCTTCTATGCGGCAGTGAGAGTTGTTAGTGTAAGAGCATGTTTGCGATTGAGTTTGAAAGATATGGCTTTTAAGTTAAAAAACTTTTTTTTTTTTTGACAAAAACTTCATTTTTTAACTTTTGCCAAAAGTGTATTTTGGCTATTTTGACACTTTTAAGCCCTCAAATACAATTCCAAACAGACTCTAAACCGACACAGTTTTAGACTCCCAGCAAATTAAAGTCTAAAACTAACTATGTCGTTTTAGACTCAGCAAAGGTCTCTTTTCTCAGCCATATATATATATATATATATATATATATATATATATATATACTATAACAATGTATATGAAAGCTGCATGAGCAATCATTAAATATTGTTTAAATTTTTTAAATAATGTGCATATATATTAGATAATGTAAAATGTATGTTGGGATGGGTTGCATTAATTGTCATTGAAGAGGCAATAACTTTGGTGTTTATTTATTGTTTGAGAATTTTATTTGGGCATTCTACAAGTAGTAATGATTAAAGTTTTCTGTTGAGAAGTGTTGTTTGGTTTGGTAGAATGTTTTATTTGCGCCAACTGTCATTCAAATCCTACCAAAATGTTTATAACAAGAAAAATAGTGAAAGGGAAAAAGATTTTAATTCATTTGGAACCTATTATCATTTTCCAGTTCATATGGATTGTGAGAAAATGAGGAAAATAAAATACGTTTTTTACACTTTTAATTCGCTTGTATTTTAAGAAGGTTACATCATCACAATCTCTAATTTCACAATTAATTTTAAAGGTAAGCTTGGTGCAAAGAAGATTATATTCATAGAATATAATAACCACTTCATAGTATGCTATATTTTTTTAGCCTTAGAATAGCAATTTCCAATACCCATTCTTCTAAAAACAATTAGGGGAATAATTATTCCTTAAAAAATAGACTATTTTCTCTAGAAACCGCCACTGGCCACCCTTGAGATTAGTCCAAATCCGCTACCGAAATAAGTTAAGAATCCGCCTTCGGTTGCACTGAATTCGCAGTCGACCACCGAAATTTGGTGGTCGTCGGTGGTCGAAACCTATTGCCAATCTTTAGAGTTCCACATTCTTAAGAAAAACAAACCTTAGTTATTATTTTAAAAAAATATGGGTATTTTATTAATTTTAATTTGATTTCAATAAGAGTATATGTTTAAAAAAACATAGGAATATGAATAACTATTTTATTTTATATTTTTTTATTATCAGGAATAGTTATTCATTTTTTTAATAGAATACTCATTATGCTTACCAAACTTCTTTTATTTATTTTTAATGAAAGAGAGTAAAATTAAATCTAGATCATTAAAACAACTATGCAGTAATTTTTTTTTACATCACTTGAGCGAATTATTTTTTTTTCTTAATCAAGCTTAGGAAAAAAAAAAAAAAACCAAAAAAAGAAAAACAAAGAACAAAAGGGCATTGGTGAAAAATATAAAAAACTGAGGAGAAATAGAAGCCAATGAATCGGCAAAAGGCAACGTCGATTCTGAACCAAGTCAAGTCATCCAACTCCCAATTAGAAAGTGTTCATAATTTCTCTTTAAAAAACAACAAAACAACCGAATAAGTAAATAAGTAAAAATAAATTTTATATTTTGCATTTCACTCCTCCTTTAATGTTGTTTTTACTCTTTTACCAATTTATCCTAACCCACTTATTTCTGAAAGTGACAGACAAGGTCTAATCCCTTCAACATTTATCTCTAATCCTCTCTCTCTCTCTCTCTAATCTTTCTGCCTCTGTCTCTGTCTCTGTCTCTCTCTCTCTCTCTCTCTCACAGTTTCTAAAGGTCACGTCTTGAAGAGCAGGTTTTGTGCGATCTTTCTTCTTGTGGGTGGCTGCGATTTCTTTCTTTCTTTCTTACTTTCTTACTTTTCTCTGTTTTTTCGTATTCTACTCTCTCTCTCTCTCTACAAGCTCTCTGTCTCTATCTCTCTCTACACTTGCTTTTTGTGAATTTCTCTCTTAACCCATTTCTTGTGTTTTGTGCTAACGTTCATTAAGGTTAGCCTTTTTGTGCGAAGCTGTAAACTCTGCGGCTCTGTTTTTGGTTGGCATTCTGTGCGGCAAGACTACCTTAGTTTGTGCAAATTCTGGTTGGTTTTTGCTTTCAGTTCGATTGTAATTAAGCTTGATCTGATAAGGAATCACTGGTTGAAGTGATTTGGTTTCATTTTGATCAAAATTGTGGGATTATAGTCGATGGCTTTGTAAAGATTGAAAGGGGTTTGTTTTGGAGATTTGTTATTGCATGTTAGACATGGGAAAAAAGTGGTATCTCCAATAGATCTTACTACATGCCCTTTTTCGCTTTTGAGTCATTTTTCTGATTAAAAGATTGGTAAAAAGGTGGTGGGCAATTTTTCGTGCTTCAACCCCGAAACAGTTACAAAAAGTAACTTTTGCGAATGGTTGGTTGAAAGCTTTGAGAATTCGATTCCGATTTTGATTCTTGCTGAATTCTGTTTTCTGGATTTGGGTGCACACCGGGGAGCTTTTTAATGGTGAATTTGCGGATTGGCATGATAATTAGGCTGTGAGTTCTGAAGGGTCTGTGCCAAGCCGCCGGTAGATTGTGATTCGAGAGAAAAAAGGGCGAATCGGCGTGTTAATCTGATCATTTGGCTGTGAATTCTTCGATTTGCTGAAGAATTTTGATTTAAGAGGTTAAAAGGTGAATCAGCGGATTTATCTTCAGTTGAGGCTGTGAAATTGGAGAGGTTTGTGGGATTTCACCAAAGGGGTTTCTGACGGATCCATCAATTGAGAATAGGGGGTGCGATTGTTTGGCTCCTCTGGAGTGCATATTAAGCATAGTCAGGGCCCTCAGAATGGGGTCCTGCTTGTCTGCAGAAAGCAGGAGCCCTATCCCCGGTTCGCCGCTGTCCCCGGCGGTGGGGTTCAGGAAGCGAAAGAATTCGAAGAAAAGGCTTGGCTCACGGAATTCTTCCTTCGAGTTTCGGAGGGATGAACCGCTACATCGAATTCCGGGGAGGATGTTCTTGAATGGGTCTAGTGAAGCGGCGTCTTTGTTTACCCAACAAGGCAAGAAAGGGACCAACCAGGATGCCATGCTTGTTTGGGAGGTGAGCTCTTCCTCATCTTCACATGCTACAGATTCTTTTTGGGCAAAATTTTTGTTGTTTAGTAGTAGTTAGATTTATTTGTTTTGTTTCTGGTGTAGGATATCAAACATACTATGACTAGAATGCTAATGAATATGCTCTTCTTGCTGTTGCTTTTCTGGCCAATTGAATTGTGGTGTAATTATCGGTAGCTTTGATGATATTTAGCTGATTTATTAATCTTATATCAAGATATTTGTGCAGCTTTTCAATTCTTATCTTATCCTCATAGTTTGCCTTTACGTTGTACAGATGTATTCAGCTAGAGGAAATTCTGCTTTATCGTTCAAGAAAAAGCAGCACGTTTATCTGCAGTTTCTCTAATTTTTCTTCCTGGATATTATCCAATCTTTTAGTTGCTTCAATAAACCACACACTTCTATGCTGGCAAAATTGAGGTTTTTTTTGCCTAGTTCGCATTTGACATCATGAGTCGGTGTCTCAGAACAAAAGATTTGGCTCATCTTCATTCCATAGGGAAATTTATTAGTTATGGAAAACAAAAAAGGCTACTTTGCGCATTTCATGTGTCTTTCACTTTTTAGGCAAACTTGGCATTAAGACCCTTTTGAGTTGAATATGTGTATGAAGTTTGCAATATATGTCAGAAATCAGATGATTTCATCCTTCTAATTTTTTTTTTTTTTTTAAAAAAAACGAATCTGTTATACTGTATCCTTTCAGCATATTTCTTCTCTATTGAGCAATTATTTGCCGTAATGTCTTAGAAAAGACACATTTTGGTACTTATCTAATTGGATACGTACTTGAGACTCACTTTGAAACTGGAAGCATCTCACTCTGTATTTTCTTAATTTATCAAACTCAAATCTTTTTAAAAAATAGATGAATTGAAACATCTGCATCTTCATAATCTTCATTATTCGGCTTGTAATATTACTGCTTTGGCACTGCCTTTTCTATTGTTCTCTGTACCTCTTGATCTTGTTATTATCCTACAGAGTAAGAATATCCAGTAGAAGTAGCTATGTTATATCTTTCGTCATGCTTCTTCCTTTGTATCCTAAATTAGTAGCAGTATTAATATCTCAATTTGCTTGCTGGACTGTCTTTCACCAACTTTTCTTGAACTGTGGGTTTCAGAATTTTGGTTCTAGAACAGACACAATTTTCTGTGGTGTTTTTGATGGCCATGGTCCCTATGGTCACATGGTTGCAAAGAGAGTGAGAGATTCACTACCTCTGAGACTGAGTGCCCACTGGGAAGTAAACATAACCAGTGAGGATGTTCTCAAAGAGATCAGCCTTAATACAGCTGGAAGCATGAACTCTGAAGATACTCCCTTCATATCTGCGGATGAAGAATCCAGGGCTTCCATTGATCATGAGGAAGCAGATAAGCATCCTGAGATCTTTCAGATTCTCAAGGAGTCATTTCTGAAGGCTTTTAGAGTCATGGACAGGGAACTGAGATTGCATCCTGGTATTGATTGCTTCTGTAGTGGGACAACAGCAGTAACTCTGGTTAAGCAGGTTTTCCTCTCATCACCATTGGAAACTTGTTTTCATATTTATATTTTCTGACATATCCTTCATGCTCATGAGCGCATTGGCTGCTTTTTCAGGGTCGGGATCTTGTCATTGGAAATGTTGGGGACTCCAGAGCAGTATTGGGTACGAGAGACAAAGATGATTCTCTAACTTCAGTTCAGTTGACTGTGGATCTCAAACCAAATCTTCCAGGTCTCTCTTTCTCTCTCTCTCTCTCTCTCTCAAAGTTCGTCTCTACTAGTACATTTGATTCAACACTTGTACATTATCACGTTCTTTGTGGTCGCTTGAAATATCTGATATATATTTTAGACATGAACTAAAGTTTATCTTGATTTAGAGTTTCTTTTTGGGTTACTCTCCCATTTATGATTGTAATCTAGAGCTATAGAGATTGTAGAAGGCAGACCCCTGATTTTCATTATTATTCTTTTTTTTGGGGGGGGGGGGTGGTGTGGCTGTTGTCAAAGGTGATGAGCTTTGGTGAAATGAGGTCCTACCAAGGCGACTCTAAAGGTTAAAAGTCAAGGCGCCTTCGGTTAGGCACTTGCCTTTAGGGCCTACGGGAGTGCCTTGCATAAAGTCCTAGGCACTTTTGGTGAGAGCCTTGGTAAAATTCCCTATTTTATAGATGGAATTAGCGTCCCTGAAGAAACTATGTTTAAAGTTGAACAGAACAATTCTGTCCAGTTGGCTACTTTGGTTTGTGTAAGTAATAATAAAAAAAAAAGTCTTGGGCACTTGAGTCATGGAAAGTTGGTTGAGTGAATCTCTTCAAGTAAGCAGAAAGATAAAAATGTAAGGACTGCAACCCTTCTTCCTGTTTCCTATTCATACTTTTTTTTGGACCATTCCAGGAATCTATCTTGCCCCAACCCTTTTAACTTCTCTCTCTCTCTCTCTTTCTCTCTCTCTCTCTGTCTAGGGATTTTTACTTTTATTTTTATTTTTATTTTTATTTTTTATTTTTTTATTTTTTTAAATCCTTGTTTTAATTCAAATCAATTCCCATGGTAATTGTTCTCTCTCTCCAACACTTTTCCTTCTAACTTTTAAATGGGAGGTTTCTTAACATGTACTCTATAGCCCAATTGTTCTTCCTCTTTACTATGTATCAAATTTAAATATAGCTCAAAAAAATTTTGTTTTCTTTCTTATTATGAAAACTCTTTTATTTCGGTCAAAATCTCTTTACACCTCAATTATTTCTTTTACCTCTATAACAAAAACATATAGCAAAATATTCAATCTTATCTTCATTTCATTTTGTAAAACAATAATCGAAATCAGAATTCAATTCTCAAAAGTTTCAATCCACCATTCACAAAAGGTACTTTTTGCAACTATTTCGGGGTTGAAGCATGAAAAATTCTCCACCACCTCTTAACCAAAATTTTTAATCACAAAAGTACTAAAAGGCTAAAAAGGGCATGTAGCATAAAAGAGCAAAGCCATGTAGTAAGATCTATTGCAGATACTGCTTTTTCCCCATGTCTAACATGCAATAGCAAATCTCCAAAACAAACCCCTTAAATCTTCACAAACCCACAGACCCCAACCATTCACAAAAGCCATAGACTATAATCCCCTTAAGGGTGAGGGACTTGTTCGATAGCTGGTGGTTGGGAGGACGATCCCGAAGCGCGGTTGTGTGGAAAATGATCCCTCTGTGTCTTATGTGGTGTATTTGGAAGGAAAAAAATGCTAGATGTTTTGAAAATTCTATTAGGACTATAGAGGAATTGACTCATTTTTTCTTCTTACTCTTTACTCTTGGACAGCCGCTTGGCTAGCTCCATTAGTAATTAGCTTTTCTGATTTTCTCTTTCATTTCTCTCCCTCTTAGGCGCTCTCTGTTTATACTTCCCGTGTATGTGGGTTGCGCCCCTTTGCGCTTTTTATGTATATCAATTACTTATCAAAAAAAAAAAAGGAACGAAATCACTTCAACCAGTGATTCTTTAGCAAATCAAGCTTATAATAATCAAACTTCAAACAGAAGGAAAAACAATTGGCGCAAACAAGGCCTTGCCACATAGAATGCCAACAAAAAGAGAGCCGCAGAATTTACAGCTTCGCACAAAAAGGCCACCTTAAGAACGTTAGCACAACACAAAAAATAAAATGGGTGAAGAGAGAAATTCACAGAAAGCAAGTGTAGAGAGAGAAAACTTGAAGAGAGATAGCAAAAAAAGAGAGAAAGAAAGTAAGAAAGAAATCGCAAATTTTGTAAAACAATAATAACTTATAAATATCATTTTTTGGAAAACAATTGAATTAAATTTGACTTTGTTAGTTTTAAGTTACAATTGGAGTTCATAAATGTGTACTATGTTTAGAAATTGGCTCCTTCATTCAGTTGAGGACCTTTCTGCTGTCGAGTCATTCTATTCATCACTCCTTTATCCCTTTCCTATCCCCAAGGCTATGTGACGTGGTTTTTCCAGTAAAAATATCAATCTCCATGCACCAAATGCTATGGGGACCATGCCACATAGGCTTTGGGGGATGGGAGGGGGAATAATGGGGGAGATCTGTAGCATTACTTTTCTGCTGCCTCGTTCCATGGGAAATATAAGGACTTGGTGTCTTGAGGTCACCTTTCACCCATGTGTGAAGATGAAAAAGAAATGTTGAATTGCTTTTTGGCAGCCCCCCTCCAAAAAAAAAAAAAAACTGAAGGGAATTCCATCTGTTGCAGAAGCTATTCTTACTATTTGAACTAGGAAGGCTGCATCTTGAGACTTCACAGTAAGATAAAGGCCTCATTTGGTAGCCTTATCATTCGGAAGAAACCTGCCGTAGAACTTCTCCAAACTTTACCATCACAGATTTGTTTATCCTTTAGATCCTTTTTGTGTTGTTTGTTGATTGATAATGCAGCCTCCGAGGAATGGTGAAGTTGCTGTCTTTAGAATAATTTCAGTTTTGGCAATGTAAGAGCTTTTCATGAGTGGGGCCAAAGTGCAACATGATTGAAGTGAGAAGTGCTTTAGTAGCAGAAGTCGGGCCAATATGTCCTTATATGGTTTCAAAGCTTATATTATGAGTGCTTAGGGTTAAAACAGGTTTTTATTTGAGTTCCTCTCTTCTTTCATCAATTTCGTTTCTTTTATTTTTCAATATATAGAATAGCAGTGCTTTATTAGCAAAAATATCCTATCATGTCATAAAAGTCCAAAGCATGAAACTGTTCCAAATAGTGGACAAAGTAGAATGTGTTGATCATTATTGAGGATGTTAAGGAACATGTTGTAAGATTGCAAAGGTCAAATCTATGAAAGAGTTGGGTAAAATTTAATATTAGCCCTGATGGGTGTTGACCGAAGAGACATGCATAAGACACCCATGACTGCATCAGTGAGTTCTGTAATGGACCTAACAGTAACTATTAAATATATGATTCAGATGGGAATGGCCTTTAAGCTCAGGGTTGGAACTCTGGGAGAAAATGTACAAGCTCTTTAATTAGTAGGATACGTTTAATCTGGGTTGATTTGGCGTAGTGGTATTGTGTGGTTGTTTGGCAAGAGACAAACATATGGCACTAGGCTTGGATGGTAACATCGAGTCAATGATAAACTGAAGAAACTCCTTGGTAAATAGAATTTGTTGGTTTTGGATATCACGATAAGTGGCTTGCATATTTATTGTTTGTCCATTGTCTTTTATGAGTGATTTGACTTTCTTGATATATAGGTTAAGTTTTTCCATTTACCTTGAATCTTGAACAGGAAATACAAAGGAAAGAATATAGGGATCAATTTTAGTCTTGCTTTGTTGCTTTTTTTTAGTTTGATGTTGGTTTATCTGTTTTTTTCTTGTTGTCAACTTCTTGCTCAAGTCTTTTTCTACTTTTATTTCCATTTACAGCGGAAGCTGAGAGAATCCGGAAGTGTAAAGGGCGTGTTTTTGCTCTTCATGATGAACCTGAGGTTGCTCGAGTCTGGCTGCCAAACAACGACTCCCCTGGCCTTGCCATGGCACGTGCTTTTGGAGATTTCTGCCTAAAGGATTTTGGTCTGATCTCTGTACCTGACATATCCTATTGGCGCCTCACGGAGAAGGATGAATTTATTGTCTTGGCTACAGATGGGGTAGGAGAGCCAACTAATAATCCTTTTGGCATTTGCTTTATTAAGTGGATTAGTTCTTTGTTTTTCCTGCCTTTTGATATCTATTTCTAGTTTCAAATAAAAATCAAAGTCGCTTTTTTTTTTTCAACAGGTTTGGGATGTGCTATCAAACAAAGAGGTGGTAGACATTATAGCATCAGCCCCAGCACGTTCCTCTGCGGCTCGGTTCCTGGTTGAGTCAGCAGTTCGAGCTTGGAGATACAAATATCCAACATCCAAAATCGATGATTGTGCTGTAGTTTGCCTCTTTCTTGACACGAACAGCTCGTATACCGCTTCGAATGCCACGATAAAAGAGCAGCTTACTTCTGTGGAGCAGGTTGCGACGTGCAGTGAGAAAGAAGATCTCTCTGGACCAACCGGTTTGGACCGTTCAGGAACTGTCCGAACGGGTAATGCTCTGCAAGAAGGAAGCAATGGAGTTGCCTCAGAGGAGGAGGAAATGCATACCGACGTGGGAAAAGACTGGTCTGCCCTAGAAGGGGTTTCCCGTGTGAACACATTGTTGAATCTGCCTAGGTTTGTGCCAGGAAAGGAAGAGAAGAAGGCACGGAAAGGATGAAAGGCTGTTACCCTTGTTTTGGAAATACATAATTAATTTTATTCTATTTTTCTTTTTCCTTGTTTCTGTTTAGTTTTTAAATTTCTACAGAAAAGGAAAAAGATGTGCTGGGCCATCAATGTTAAATTTGAACTGGAGAGGTGGCCCTGCTATATTAGCGCTTCTGGGGAAAATTGCTTCTCTCTGTAGTGGGTGGAATTGGAATTTTTGTAAAATCCAGCTCTCCCATCAATTTTCATTATTTTATTTTCTGAAATTTGATGTGTGATTTGTTGGTAATTGTAATGTGGATAATAATTTTGTGATAATAAAGCATCCTCTTTCTAAGTGCAACCTGAGTGGTCTGGTGTTTGATTGTCTTTCTCTGGTCGTGTTCCGATGTGGACTGATCTTAACAGCATATGGCTCATGCACTTGCAAGAAAATCTTTCCCTTTATTTATTTATTATTATTTTTTTTTTGTGGTTTAAATTACTTGACCAAATAGAATACGCACTTTCCAAGTTGCTAATTTGAGATAGAAAACAGATTCAAAAAGTTGCTGGCCTACAATTATGACTTTTTGAAGCTTTCCACTCAATATGTTTGTCCATATCTTTTGTAGCCGAAAGCGACTTCCCTGCCACGTTGCCTACCACTCGATTAGAACTTGTTCGGAATTGCGTTTAAAAAATATTTTTTACAGCTTGGCAAATCGGGTATGTTTGGTAAAAAATTTAAAATTTACTTTTTAAACTTTTTTGTTCCAAGTTGGGATTACGCTGCTAGGAGCTTAAAAAGTTGTGCTAAATATAAAGCTAGTATGTTTAATAAAAAACTTCAAACATATTTCTTTGACTCTTTTACCCTAAAAAATGATTAAAACTTAGTTTTAGGAAAAATTTTAAAAATTAAACTTTTTCTAAAATCCTATTTTTAGCTTTAAAAACTCTATTTCTCACCGCAATCCAAATATACTCTAAGAAAACGGAAGAAGCTCGAAAATTAGGTTTTTACTAAGAAGTTCTCTTTAATTTTTCCTATAAACAAAACATAATATTCAATCAGAACTCTTGGTCATTTATTTTCTAAACACAACTCCTTTTGTTATTTCTTTCATTTATGCTTTAAATGAAGCTCCCATTCATGTATGAGCAATGGAAATCCAAATAATTCAAGCAATAAAGCTGCTCTATTTATTTTACAATCATATTGGTTTCCCATCCAACCAACGGCTATAGAACTGCAATGCCTCTTGTGGCTTGTATTCCGGGACCGTGTGCCCTGCACCCTACACCACAAACTAAATCTCACTAATTTTGGAAAATTTTTTATTACATTAAAAATAACACCTTTTATTTTTATTTTTAATGGTTCACAGACAACATGGTACAAACCTTGACTGTGAGAAAGGTGAGATCATTCTCGTACCGCTGTAAGTATCTGCAACAAAAATGCATCCAAAAAAAAAAAAAATGAAGATTATTTTCGGTTAAATTTTGTTTGTTTCGACGTAAAACTGTTTTTGATAGTAAACATTTTTTTTTTTTCAAACAAAATATTGTTTTTTTATGGTATTTGGTTGTTTCCGTCCTCAACACATTTTCTGTTTTTTGTTTTTATCAGAAATATTTTACGTTAAAACAAACGGAGTGTAAGGAGTGAATTTTACCCGGAAACTTGGGCGTTAGTGACCCAAGCCCTCCATTCATCCAAAATTTTATATCCGAGTGATGCAGTCCATGCCTGAGTCCCAGTAAATGGTACGCACATATCATGGTCTCCGCTGCATGCAAAATTAACCAACCAATTTAAGAGTCGATTGGATTGCTTGGAGAAAATAAGGTCTTCATGATTTGCTCTTTTACCAATTTCAATGGAATTCAAAATTCGTAAAACAAACAAAATTAAACTAATTAAACTCATATTTGAAATTTTATGCCATGTAATTCTATTATTCTGATTAATGATATCTTCAAGAAGCACAATAGCAGAAGGATCTGTCAAAGATATTCCAATCAAAAAAAAAAAAAAAAAACTTAACCCCCTAAACTTTTATTGTTTTTTGCAATTTAGTGTATCGAATTTTACAAAATTTATAATCTCACATTTCCGTTAGGATTTAAATCGTAACATGGGGGAGTGAGAAATTCTGATAATGCCCCTGTATTTTCCCAGGTTTTTTTTTTTTTTAGTAAAAGAATTAATCGTAATTTAAGGGTAATTTTGTACTTTTACAAAGTTTACAGGGGTGAAATGGTTATTTTATCATTTGACGGTCTAATTTAACCTCAAACCCTGATGGGAGGGGTGAGATTGTAAATTTTTTAAAATTCAATATACTAAATCGAGAGTTTTCAAACTTGAAAGGAGATTGCAAAAAAGAATAAATTTTTAGAAAATTAAATGTAATTTTCGTTAGAGAAAAAAAAAAAAAAAAATCCAAGTGTTATACCTGAAAATAAGTGCTCGATATCCTTGGAGGGTTAAATTCCGATGGTAAGGGATCATGCTTCCAGTGTCGTGACGATAGTGTATTCCACGAGTGCACAACACCCAAGGACCCGTCACACTTTCCTGTCAATGTTTTTGTTTTTGTTTCGGTTTTGGATTTCAACTATAACTTTAGCAATAATAATAAAAAAAAATTTTTAAAAAATTAATCATTTAATTTAGAAAAATTTTATTTACTTCTTTTGAATTGCCACTCTTTTTCAATATCCCCCATAAAGTTTAAAATTTCTTAATTGAGTATATCGAACTTTAAATTTTTTAAAAAAATTTACTTTGCCTTCATAAAGTTTCAAGAAATTTTCAATTCAAACCCTCAACGTTTAAAAATTGGCAATGTACCCTGTAATGTTTCAAAAAATTTCAATTCAAACCTTCGTTACTAATTTCCGTCTAATTGGACGGAAATCATCACACGTGCGTCTCACTTGAAATTTTGATGCCCTCTATTCCAATTTTGCCTTCATTAAAAACCTATGAAATTATGTAATTACCCTCATTAAAACCTATGAAATTGAGGGTAATTGCGTAATTTCATAGGTTTTTAATGATGGCAAAATTGGAATAGAGGGCATCAAAATTCCACATGAGACACACGTAGGATGATTTCCATCCAATTAGATGGAAATTAGTAACAGAGGGTCTGAATTGAAAATTTTTTAAACATTAAGAGGGTACATTACCAATTTTTAAACATTGAGGTTCAAATTAAGAAACCCCTGAAACTTTAGGAGTAAAGTGAATTTAACCATTTTTTTTTAATGTCCCCCATTTGTTAAGATTTTTTGTTAAATCCCAACAAAATTTTCAAAATACTCCCAATTTTTTTTTTTGGAAAAAATATTTAAAATTATTGTAAAGATTGAGGCATTAGTATTTTTGAAAATACTATTAAATTCATACCAATGCCTTAATCTTTGCCATTTTTTTTCTTAAAACAAATAGAGGTATTTTGAAAATTTTAACACCCCTCAGTTAGGAATTAACAAAAAATCCTAATGAATGGGTGACATTGAAAACAATTGAAAGATTGATACAGTAAATTGAGAGAAATTGAACATTAAGAGAGATATTCCAAAAGTGGTGACAGTTAAAGGAGAATTAAGTGAAAATTTTCCTTTAATTTATATTATAACACTAATTACGATACCGGCTTCGCATGAATTGCTTTCCTGACCGCTTCCTGGCTCAGCCACAAAGTTGCAACTTGGTCGTCCTACACTTGCAGAGATTATCGATCAATAAAATGCTTTTCCTAAAAGAATTAAAAAAAAAAATCTTTAAAATATATAAATATGCACAAAATATATAGCTTACAACGCAAGGAATGCTGATTCTTTCAGCAATTTGGGGCCATAATTGTACAATGCCATCTATGACAGGTGCCCTCATGGGCCAAGCACGCCCAAACATTCTTTTTCTGACGCCCAGAGGCCTCTCAGTTGCCCCTAGTTGTTGGAAGCTTTGAGGTAAATTACTCGTGTTTCCAACTTTGTCCTTTTGCTCTGTTCCCATCTCGTAGTAGCAAGGCTCAAGGATGTCATATATGTTTAGCCCACTAAGTGCCTATAAAATAAAAAAATAAAAAATAAATATTATTAATCTAACTGGTAATAATATTTGTTTCCATTGCATTTCAAACTTCAATATTTTTTATTAGAAAAAAAAAATCTTCAATATTTCTTTATTATTTCACTTTTTGAATACCATAAGAAAAAAAAAATCTTAGAAACCGTTTTTTTATTTCACAGATATTCCACAATGCTGTTTTAGTAGTCCCAATTAAACATTGTTTAGAACTGTTATGTCAATATTGTGAGATATTTATAGGCTATTAAAACTCCCACTCTGACATTCCCTGATGTGACACTAAAAATTACAATTAGATTTTAGATGGATCACAATTGAATTTTGAATCAAATTATGAGTTTTAGTGTCATGTCAAGCAGTATAGGAGTAAAAAATATGTGTAACGTTTCTCTTTATAAGATAAAAATGTAGTGTCAAACATTACTTGATCTTAATTGCCTAGTGAAAGATATTCTATGTGCATTTAGAAATGGACTGAGTTTTTCTCTAAATTAGGCTGAAGAAAATTTCTCAACATAGTTTATAAAATTGCATATGTTCCTCAAAACACATACTTTTTTAATAGAATTTCTTCCAACTCTTTTAACGCTATTAAAGAAACGTGTGTTTCTTACATGTTCAATGAACACATGGCAATTTTACAGTCTAGGAAAACCAGATCTTTTAGAAAACCATCTCACCTCACTAACTAGTTCAAGGCTTAGATAGCAAGAATTCTCTTGAGAGTCATAGTAGTTCCCTTTACAAGCAGCTTCAACTTTCTGCAAAGATCATTGTGCATTGCCTCAATTAATGGGTTTTTAAGTAATGGGAAATAGTATATTATTGTAATAATATTTTCTTTTAATTATTAATATTGGAGGTTTTAAATTACCAATATTAATTATTTTCACCCACGTACCTTATATATATTGTCTGAGATAAGGCCCATTCCATGTGCAAATGGTACAAGAGCATTGCCATCAAATCTTTCATCTGTCACTCCATTCCCCACCATGTAACCCTACATGAATTTTTTTTATAAATTATTTTAATAAAAAAAAAATCAAATTTAGCCTATTATTATTATTATTAGTCTTTAAAAATGGAAAATCCCAAAAGTGACATACCTTGAAATTGATAATGGGCTCTGCGTGATTTTTAATTCCTGAAGGAAAAATTTATAATTAAATTTGGAAAATTAATAGTCCAAGTAAATATTTATCTAAAATAATAATAAAGAAAAGAGAATAGTTAATTAATACCTTTTACTACTTCGGAAGCAAGAGTGGGCACATAAATTCCGGCATAAGACTCCCCTGAGATATAAAATGGATTTGGAAGGAACTCTGGAAATTGCTTAAACCACTGCTTGCAAAACAATAAAATTGTTACATTAAAAATTTAAAATCTACTCAAAAGTTGATTTAATTATTTTTCATAATATATATATATATATATATATATATATATATATATATATATTACCCAAACAGAGAGTATATTAGTCAATAAAAAATAATTTCTGAGTTAATTAGCAACAAATTTGTCATAAAGCGAGGCTTTCCCACCCGCTCCCTTAACCGCAACACCATTGTCCCCGGAAAGAAACCCAATTGCCTTTCTCGCCACTGTGGGTACCACCCCTCTGCCTTTCGTCTGTCATCCCCCTATCCCATCCCAACCCCTCAACCCTACCTTGACCCTCACTCCTTGTAACACTTCGGTCCTATATTGGGAAGATGAGAAACAGCCAACATAGAGTGGGTGGTTTATAAAGATAGCTCTGGGTGCTAAGTCCTACATTGCCTAGTTACTAGGTAAAACTGAACTTTATAAACCTCCAAATTGACTAGTCATTTTGGGGTAATAGCGAAGATGTGGCTAGCGCTTTTCTTAGGGTCGTTACAAATGGTTTCAGAGCTACCTAGTAACGTCAGGTCATGTGGTACTGGAGCTCTGCATGATGTGGTCCTTGGTCATGACGAGAACTTTAGGGATTTAAGAAGGAGAATTTGTAACACCCCGATCCCATATTAGGAAAATGAGAAAAAGCCCACATAGATTGTGTAGTTTATAAAGATAGTCATGAGTGTCAAGTTCCACAATACCTAGTTACCAGGTGAAACTGAGCTTTATAATGAAACTGAGAAACTCTAAATTGACTAATCATTTTGGGGTGATAGCGTAAATGTGGCTAACGCTTGTTTTTAGGTCGTTACAAATGGTATCAAAGCCACCTGGTAATGTCATGTCATATGGTACTGGAGCACTGCATGACGTACCCCTGACGAGGACGTCATAAATTAAAAATGGGAAGTTTGTAACACCACGGTCTCATATTGGGAAGATGAGAATAAGCCCACATAGAGTAGATGGTTTATAAAGATAGTCATGGGTACTAAGTCCTACATTGCCTAGTTACTCAATGAAACTATGCTTTATAATGAATTTTAAGAAAGCTCCAAATTAACTAGTTCTTTTGGGGTAATAGCGCAAATGTGGCTAGCGCTTTTTCCTAGGTCGTTACAAATGTAACACCCCTGCTTCAAGTGGTATGATATTGTCCGCTTTGAGCTAAGCCTGCACGGTTTTATTATTGGGTTTATCCCAAAAAGGCCTCATACCATTTAGAGAAAGTATATTTCATATAAACACATTATATTTTTTATGCTCAGGCAATGTGAGACGTCACAAGCACCCCCTCTTAAGACCCAGAGTCCTCGTTAGCGACTCTCATGGGCTTGTGCACGCTCCCCCATTTATAGCTCTGATACCATATGTAACACCCATGTTCCAAGTGGTATGATATTGTCCGCTTTTGGCCTAGCCTACACGGTTTTATTATTGGGTTTACCCCAAAAGGCTTCATATCATTTAGAAATAGTATATTTCATATAAATATATCATTTTTTTCATACCCAGACCGTGTGGGGCATCACACCCCTAAAGTGAAACATAGCCGGTTGGTCCTCCCCTAAGCTATCCACTATTGGCTTTGCTCCTGACCTCTTCAATTGCCTCCACTCCTTACAATTTTTGATTAATTTTCAGTTAAAATGACATATTATTCTTTGTACCAACCAAACAATGGAAAAATTTTGAATATTTTTTCAAGATCTTAATCAAATTGGAAAATTAATAATTTTTCCTAAAACTATTTTTTTTTAGAAATTATTTTAGTTCGAAACAAACCCAATTTAAATAGTAACTACACCTACTCAGGTGTTGCTCTTTGAATTATTTTAAACAAGATTGTCAAGTATTATTCTTCGTTTGAAGTGACACAATTATTAATAAAATGATAATAATCTTTCTAAAAATATTTTTTTTACCATATACTAGTCGTGACTCAACTTATGTTCTCCTTTAAACTAATATTCAAATTTGTAGTGTTTCTCCTAAACTAAAGATTGCATTAATATTCACGAACTACGAAAAAATTGCAATATTCTCCCAAATTGGAAAAAAATTAAATTAAATTCAATATTTTATTTTACTAATTAAGGGTTAGTTGGGAGTATAACGTCAGTATTAATATTAGATGAAAGTTGAATAGAATTATGGTATCTAACATATATCTTACTAAAAAGAATAATGCTAGAATCTACATTTTTATCCTATAACTATCTTAAAATGCTGACAACATGTACTCAACCAACCATTGATCAACACTTGTTAAAATAAAAAATTTCAAAAGTTTGTTGGGACGATCACTTCATCATTGTTGGGAAAATAAAAAGTGATATATAACATTAATCTTTTCAAAAAAGTGGGAATAGTACCAAAAATAGAAGAGTTGGAGCTTTCAACACACACACACATATATATATATATATACATATATATATTTTGGGACATTAAACATAGAAAATGAGATATTTAAATTGGGATAGAGATTGCCTGGAGAAGGAAAGTGTGTGTATCAGAGGCAGTTTCCACGTCTCCAGTTATGTGTTGGCTTGAATTTTTCCAGTAAGAGAATCCAACACCAGCAGGTGAATCCAAGTAAATTATGTTGGAAACCTGATCAGAATATTATTATGTAAAAGAGTTATAATAAATTAATGTCAGGGTGAAATTAAAAAAAAGATCATAGACGGAATATAAAATTACTGCAGAATTGTAAATCAAATTTATCTGGTGTCCAATCAATGTTGATAAGCCTACATATTTATATATTTAATTAATTACATGTTAGTCCTACAGATTTAATAATAAATTTGAAAAAAATATATATATAGATGAAGTTGAACCGGAGTTCGACAAAAGAACAAAAAATAAAATTTCTTATATATATATATATATATATATAAA
>NC_081542.1:10639721-10662682 GCF_901000735.1 Corylus avellana
AAAAAAAAGCACTTTTGGTAAAAGCTTAAAAATGAAGTTTTTGTCCAAAAGCTCTTTTTGACTTAAAAACTCTATTTCTCAAACGCAATCCTAAACATGCTCTAGATCATTATTTCCCTTTCCGTTAATCATCTCATGTTTAATTTACTATTGAATTTGTGACACCCAAATAGGGAGGACCGATAGCATGCCTCACAAATTAATGAGTGTTTGCCGATAAAATATTTGAAAACACTCCCCCCCTCCAGAAAAGCTTCACTTATTCCCTCTGAATTGTCACCAATTTTGCAATGTACTTCATAAAATTCAAAACTTCTCACTTTAGTGTATCAAACTTTTAATTTTTTTTTTTCAATTTTCTATTAAATCCCAACAAAATTCCTAAAATAACCGCTTTTTTTTTTTTAGAAAAAGTATTTAAAACTTTTTTCACAAAGATTGAGGCATGGGCATGTGTTTACGCAAATATTGTTAAATTCAAACCAACACTTTAATTCTTTTTCTTAAAACAAATGGGGGTATTTTGAGAAAAGTTAACGGATGGGTGAGATTGCAAACAATTGAAAGATGGATACATTAAATTGAGGGAAATTGAACTTTAGAAAAGACAATATTGCAAATGTGGTGACAATTCAGAGGGGTTAAATGAAATTTCTCTTAAAGAATTTCACAAAAAAATTGTCCCATTTCATTTGAAGCAGATTCAAATTTAAATATTTTAATTAATTTTAAGTTGCTTTTAGTTTTGTAGGAGGCACAAAGCAGCTGCAGACACGAGTCACGACGTCGTCGACGCCCACCCTGGGACAAACATATGCTTTGTGCATCCCCCCTCCTATCTCCTTTAGGGTTGGCTTTTGTTTCTTTTCTGTTTAAGTGGTTTGTTCTTTCGGTTGGAATTTTTTTTTTTTTTTAAAAAAAAAAAAAAACTTCAAATCTATTGCTTAATTATAATTAATGTATTAGGTTTTAAGAGAACTTTAATTGAAAGTCATATATAAATGAAAAAAATAAATAATAGAGAAATAACAAATTGAGCTTCTTTTCCCTAGCTGTCAACGAAGTTGACTCATCAAACTTGCTTCTTTGTGAAGTAAACTTTGCAGTTAGAAAAATGAAGATGATAACGAAATTTCTCAAATATATATATATAACAAGGTTGTTATATAAAACATTAATAGTTAAGTGTTAGAATATTAATTAAATGAATAAAATCAATATTTTTCTATCAAATAAAAGATTTTGGAATAATCATTATCTAATATAGTATAAAGAAAAATATTCTAAGTTTCAATCTTGTCACTGTCGTTCACCTCCAATAAATTAAATGATCAAAATCAACACTTTTTTAGCTATCAACTTAAATTTTTTAGAATAAATGATGATTTAACGGGCCGGTAACCTCCATGTATATATGTTCATGGGTATGAGCTAGCTAGGCATATATATTATATATACATACCATGTTCATAGACGAAGCCATCGAAGCTAGAGCATCCCGGTCCACCATTGAGCCACAAGACAACCGGATCCTTCAAAGGGTTTCTTTCAGAAACAACAAAGTAGTAGAAAAGATTCTTCTGAGGACTTTCACCTATGCTTATATATCTACAATTTCACCATCACCAAATATATATTGATCTTTAGAACGTTCATAACAATAACTATGAACAAATCATATATATATATATATATATATATATATATATATGCATGAGCATAGACATACCCTGAGTAGTGTTTGGATGGAAAGCTGCCATTAAAGCCTGGAAGATATGTGACAAGAGAGCCTTGAGGAGCAGCTTTAATAACTCCATTATTAAAAGAAGTTAAAAGCAAGAACAAGAAGAACTTGATGATCATGATCATCACCATGACCATGGCCACGACATACAACAACTATATTCTCCCAAGATTCAAGAAGAAGAACTTGGTGATGATCATCTCAACAGAATTTGTGAGGTATTTATAATGCAAATAATGTATGCAAGAGGGAGTGGGAGAGAGAGAGAGAGAGAGAGAGAGAGAGAGAGAGAGTGACGAAGAAATCAATGAGCACTATTAAATGTCAAACCATTTATGGTTTGGAAAGCGACGTAGAGAGGTGAAGACAGAAGAGAGAAGAGAGAAGAAAGTAGGGTTTTTTTTTTTTTTTTTGGGTCAAAGAATGAAAAAAGCTCCTTTTTTCTTTCTTTGTTTTGTATGAAACATAAACAAACAAAGGAAAGGATAAAAAGTTAGCGAAGAAAAAACCAATTGGAAGAGACGAGGCTCAGGCATTCAACCCCAATCTATACAATCAAACAAAGAAAAGGAGCATCTAATGCATTGTCCAAAGCATCACCCATCGATGATATGTGCATGCACTATATATAGTAGATGAATATATAGAAGATCTAGGGAGTTTTTAATTTTTATGGGCCTTTGAGAATGTTAAAATGCTTTGATACTATGATAGAATAATGGAGAGATAGAAGTGGAAGAATAATAAAGAGAGCGGAAGCACACAATGGACTACATTGTATTGATATATTATGTTATGATAATGAATATAGATGCCTCTATTTATAAAAAGGCAAATAACCTAATAGATTAAGGAAATGTAAACGTAGTAAACTAAGGAAAGGTAAACCTAGTAGACTAATAATACTTAAGGAAATAAATAATCATAACATAATATTCTTAACATCCCCCTTCAAACTCAATATGTAAACTTGAGTTTGGGTAAAAGAAAAGGGAAAGAAAAATGAATTCGCCGAAAAAGCCACTTGTGCCGAAAGAGTTGCCAGAGTAATGCTATAAAAGTTGCTAGAGACCGGTGGATTCTGCCTGAATTGAACTATGTATTTGAGCTGAAGCTTGATTTACTTGGTAGTAATTTGACTTGAAAACTATACACTAGTAATGAAATAGCTAGCCTCGTTTGGTCGAGCGGAGAGAAAGCAGGGCCGGTTAAAAGGGGCTTGTTTGGCCCGTAACCCTTGGACCGTCTCGCCTGTCAGTTGAGCTAAAGTCTGACCCAAAAATTCTAACTAGTAGACCGTCTCGGATGGTCGGTTGAGCTAAGTAGGGAGAAAAAGAGGCTAATTATGCCTATAACTCTTGGATCGTAGAAAGGTCTAACCCAAAAAATTCTCACTAGTAATGGATCAATGGCCTAGAAGAGGCTGCATTGACCAGTGATGGCAGCATTTGACAAGGCATAAGTGGGCCGGTTGAAAGGGGCTTCTTTGGCCCGAAAACCCATGGACCTGAGGAAAGATTAGTCTAACCCGAGAGTGCCTACCGCAAGAAGAATGAATTGGATTGAACTGCGCTAACGAAAAAGGCTATGGAACCGAATTGAACAATGCATGAACCGACTTAAACCGCATAAAAGAAATGCCTAAATTTGGAGAAGAATCTTGTTTTCTACCATATAGAGATGCCAAAAGCAAAAATAGACCACAAATTTAAAATTAGGACGAAAAATTGAATGGAAACACAGGATAACTTTTCGAACGATCAAAGTCAACAGTCAACACTGTAGAAAGTCAAAGTCAAAAGTCGATACAGGAAAGTCATCTTTGGCAAGGTGCTGACATGGCAGAGGCATTGATGTGGTAGTGAAGGTGATGTGGCCATTCTGATGATGTGGCAGATGTGCTGACGTGGCGCTGGATGACATGGCCCAAGGATGACATGGCGCGTTGAGAGGTTGACACATGGTTGGTAGGAGAAGAAGAGATGCGCTGGCGTGTGAGGTGCACACGCCAGTGGCTGCCGCCGCGTGAGGCACGTGTTGCACATGAGGCAAACGCGCAGAAACTTTTTTCGGAGCGTGGAGGCACATGGAGCTGCCTATGGCGGCGTGCTTGGCGGCTATTTGACCGGCGGCACCAAATCTGTAAGGTGGACCAGCAACCTTCGTGATCTGGCTAATGTGGCAACTCGTGGGCAAAACTGCAGCAACTTCGAGCGGCGCGTGGTTGTTCCAATGAGGCTGTGCTCGATGGCTCTAGACTCGTTTGGCCCGGATCTATCGATTGGCGCTATCGCGGATGTGATTGGAGCTTTGTGGAGGCATGTAAAGGAACGAACAGATTCTTAAGCGAGTCTTGCAAGGGCGTAAGCTGCTCTTGGGACGCGCATGGAGGCTCGTTTACTGACGGATAGAACCTTCTGGTGGCGCGTGCGAGCACCATCACCAAAGCCTGGACGCTTCAGATCTCTTTGGATCTGTACTTGGCAGCGTCTGAACTGTCGTCAGCAGCAGAATCATGTAGCTCCTATAAGGGCAGCGACGGCGCAGGCAAAATTGCTTGCGTCGGAGGCGCATGGCGGCGCGTCAGAGGGCCGATGGCAATTCCGAATCTATAGGCTGGCACGATTTTGAGATTATGGGCAGCAGAAATTTAGGTGGCGCTTGATGTAGGGCGATAAGACTAAAATTCAACAAAAGGAAAACACTATAAAAGACGATTATTGAAGGCCACAGAAAAGTGGCTCTAATACTATGTTAGAATAACTCTGATACCATGTTAGAATGCTTTGATACTATTATGATAGAATAATTGAGAGATATAAAAGCAGAAGAATAATAGAGAGAGCGAAATCACACAATAAACTATATTGTATTGATATATTCTGTTATGATAATAAATACAGAGGCTTTTATTTATAGAGAGACAAGTAACCTAATAGACTAATAATATTTAAGAAAATAAATATCAAATAAATAACCATAACATAATATTCTTAACAGTAAATAATGAATATAGAATATTCTTAACAGTAAATAATGAATATTGAAGATGTTTAATACCATAGAATTCTTTACAATTTTGATGAATCTTTTGTTGTGGATATATATATATATATAAAAGACCCCACATACAAAATGGAACTTTTCTGGAAATAGTGAAAATGATCACAATCATGCATGCAAATTATGCAATCATCGAGTAGGTAATAATTTGGGTGTGGTTTTCGATGAGAAGGAGCAGCTGGGATCCACTTGTCTTTCCATTAATTCATCAGGGATTTCTTTATTAATAATTTGAATTAAGGATACTTTTCTCTTGGTATTTTTTCTTGATGTGTTAAATTTTTGTTAAAAGCCATCAAAACGGGTTTTTATTTTCATTTATTTTTAATGGTCTAAAAGGTACAGTTATCCTTAACCACCAACATTCGATCGGTAAGACCTGATTATATATATTGCAGAGTTAACCACAATTCCAATGAAAACAATAAGAGAAAATGAAAAAAATGAAAAAAAAAAAATACATGTATATATATAAAGAAAAAAAGGAGGACAGAAAGGGTGTCCTCCAAGTGGTTCGAAAAGTTTGATATTATTAAAATAAGACAATTAATTGAATTAAACCCTCCTTTCCTATAAAAGTATTACCAGCTACTCACTCCATTTTCATGTCTAGCTAAATACGAAATACCAACAAAAAAAAAGGGTCTAACTTTCATATGATTTAAGATAAAGTTAGTCAATTATTAGGACCACGTCCAATCGGATTAGCAGCTATATAAGTGTATAAAACCTTTCTTTGCTTACTTCATGGCTTGCTTATTTTCAGCACTAGCAATAGCAATCTCTTAATAAAAAATAAAATCAAAAGAAGGACCAATAATTGTGATAAACTAGATTCTTTTTATGCTTTGAATCGTCGGGATTAGGGTCCTCTTCAGTTCAAATGAACTGGAGAATATCTAGTTAGTTATATTGGAGAGATATTTTTTTGTCTCATCAAAAAGTGAAAAGACAAAAATACCACTAAAATATAACTAACTGGAGAAGATCCTGTTCCAAATGGTCGAGGTTTGGCACATGAATTTCGCCCATGTATTGAATCTTGCCTGTCTATCTAGCTAGTTTTCTACCCACATATTTGATTGTATGATGTATCTCCTCCGGATTATAGATAGTAGAAAGGAATATATGTGAAACAATTAAGGTGGTATAACATAGGGGTGGATTACCCGAGAAAATCTGCTCAAACGTAAAATCCTTCGAGACCCAATATGCCCTCTTTGTGGCTTCATGGTGGAGACTGGATTTCATGTTCTATGGCAGTGCCCTGCGGCTATGGATGTATGGGGCATGGGGCCAGTCAAATTTCAGAAGAGTCACTATGCAGGCCCCATGTTCCTGGATGTGGTGGAAGACATGTTCAGCAAATGCACAGAAAAGGAGATGGCTCTTTTTGTGGGCTTAGCTCGACGAATTTGGATGAGGCGTAACGACGTTCTGCATGGAGGTATTTTTTCTCATCCCGCAACTTTGATTCAGTTGACTGTTCGGGCGACAGAAGATTACAGGGCCGCTCACGAAGACCAGCTTGCACCTACACTGGATAATGACGCTGGAGGTATGGTCCGTTGGGCAGCCCCGTGTACTGGATGGGTGAAAGCCAATTGGGACGCTTCTATTGATAGTGCTTCTGGTCGCCTAGGCTGTGGTGTTGTCATTCGAGATGATCAGGGTCGTCTGATTAAGGCCAAGTGCATCTCGCTCCAAGGGTACCTTTCACCGGCTGCAGCTGAGTCTAAGGCTGCTTTGCTGGCCATTGATACCTGCTACGAGTTGGGATTTACTCATGTCCAGTTGGAAGGGGATGCCAAAGGTATCATTGATGCTGTCAACTGTGAGGAGAATGATGGGAGTAGTCTGGGGCATTTGGTGGCTGACATGAAGGTGAAGCTTCAAATGTTTACTCAATGGCATATGAGTTTTGTGAAGAGAGCAGGGAATATGGTGGCACACCTTCTGTCGAGGTATGCTGTACAACAGGGAATTGATAATGTTTGGAGTGAGCCTCCTGAATGTATTCGTGATACCATTTTACTAGAGGAAGTTGCAATAAAATTTGATCTTTTCTCAAAAAAAAAAAAAAAAAAAAAAACATAGGGGTGGATTGTTTAAGTGAAAGGACTACTACCGGATTGAGAGTATGGCTTTGGGCCTGCGATTTGGGTTTGGGTTAGTCAGGCCCAAAGCACAAGCTCTAATCGGGCCTAGGAAGCAAACGTCTAAGCACAATAGGTGCTTAAGGATTGTTGGGAGTGAGGCACAACAGATAACTACACTTCGTTCTTGTCCTAATTGCTAGCGAGTGTGAAATTTGGCACAACATTAGGTCACGACTTTGACCTGTCAGTAAGCCGTAATTCAGCATCACACTAGTCCCATGCATCACTTATGAGGGAAGTGGAGGCTAGAGTTTTTCCTAACTGTAGCCGTCGACCTCCCCTAGTAGTCCTGATGAGTGCCAAATATTGTATATTTAAACCCCTTAATTTACATTTTTTAATCCTTTAACTGTATTATGTTTTGATGTTTTGTGTTAGTTTTGGTATTTTAGTGTTTGTAGGTAACTAAGGGAAAACTGCACATTTAAAGTGAAAAATACGGAGTTTAGACGAAAGTTGAAAAAAGTGTCGTCAAAGTAAGTTCAAGCGCACCATCCTGCGCTTGAGCCCATGTGCGCTCGATCCCAGCTGGGTTACGCTTGAGCGCACCCACGCCCACCAGCAAGCCGCAAGCGCCTCAGTTTTGCGCTGCAAGAGAAGAGTACATGTCCAAGTGCGATCGAGCGCACAGGCCATGCGCTTGAGCGCACTCGTTCGACAAACTGGCGTCAGCGCCGTTTTTAACCCTAGAGACCCGTATTAAATGACGGCTAAGTCTCAAGAAAGAGAGGTTGGGGAAATTTCCATCTAATTGGACGGAAATTTTTTTTAAAAAAAAAAAAAAAGCATTGAGGGTAATTGCGTAATTTCATAGATTTTCGTCCAATTTGACGGAAATTAGTAATGGGAGGTCTGAATTGAAAATTTTTGAAACATTAGGGGGGTACATTACTAATTTTTAAACATTGAGTTTTGAATTGAAAAACTTCTAAAACTTCATGGGGGATAAAGTGAATTTAACCCAAGTATTTATTTAAGGGTTCTTGATTTGTTGCCAAAAGTAGTACGCCAACTTGATGGTAAAGGTCCATTTGCTTTGCACTGGTTCGAGTCCCAGTAACCGCACATGCTATTGATATTTTGCACCCTTTCCCCTTTTCTCAATCTCTGAGTGTGACAGGTGGCAGTTTGTGTGAGCAATATGTAAATGAGTGATAGTTGAAACGAGGATTGTAAATAAACCAGTCCGCTCTATACCTGCTCAGTTTATCTCGATCCGAACTCGAGCTCAATATTGTAGAAACACGCTTGATTAGTAAATAATACCTACCCGACTCGCTCGAGAAAACTAGATAGGGGCTCGCATCCTCAACTCATTTAAAGCTCGACCGGGATCGTTTGTTCGACTCGTTAGCTTGTTCATATATCTTGTATATATCTACAAATATATATTAATATATTACTAAAAATTAGTTATATAAATTTAAGTATGTACATTAGTAATTAAGTAATATGTGTTATATAGGTTACCTAATAGTTATATGTGTGTATTAGTTAACTTACTATCTAGCTTGTTTATAAACTAACATATTATCTAGTTACTTAATATTTAATAGCCTAGCTAGTGCTCGAGTTGAGCTCCGCTCGGCTCGACTCAGCTCGAATAATATTCTCAACGAGCTCGAGCTTGCCCCGAACTTTCAATGAGCTAGTTTTAAACACACATTTCATAACTCAATTCAAACTCAAGTTTGGCTCGAATAAGCATTTTCGTAAATGAGCCAATCTTAAAATTCTAAAGTTCGACTCGACTCGGCTCGGCTCGATTATAGCCCTAGTTGAAACCATCAAGCCGTTGAAAAGACCCATTTACCCTCCTATATTGTACTAACTAGTTCCCATTTTCTTTGAAATTGAGAGGATCCCATTCCAAGTGTAATTAACCCTAAATTTAATTAGTTCATAGGTATTCTATTAGATCAAAGATATACGATATGATAAGCCTTGTTCCACTTGTATATATACATGCAAGTGGATGCAGATGGAAATAGAAACATACTGCTAATGAGAAACACCAAGTTGCAAGCTCCATAAAATCTAATTCATTTTGATGTAGATCTCTCTTTATGTGGGCCTTGGAGAGCTTGAATATGATGTATGGCAGTTGGCCATGCTGTTTTCTTATAAAGAAAAAAGGATAAGTACTCCATATATTTGGGAAGATAAAGAGAAGAAAACCTCACCAATTCTTCCAAAAAGTATACATCATCTACATAAATCCTCACAGATTCCACGCCATTAGATCTGAGGTTGCACTCATGTCTCTCTACCCAAGCCATTTAATTTAATTTGTTAATAAGAGAGATAATACACTAATTTATTAATACAAGGATTTTCCTAATAAGTTGTGAAAATTGATCCATGTATTGTGAATCAATTTTTTTATTTAATTTTAGGAGAAATTTCACAAAACCTTCCTGAGCTTTCACTCGTTTTGAAATTACCTTCCCAAAGTTCAAAAACTCTCAAATTAGGGTATCCATCTGTGATTTTTTTAAAAAAAATTTTGCAATGTCCTCTCTTCGCTAGGGTTTTCAGTTAAATTTTGTCAAAATTCTCAAAATACCTTTTTCTTTGCAATGTCTTGAATCTTTGCAATTTTTTTGAAATGTTTTTATAAAAAACATATGGGTATTTTAAGAATTTTAAAAATATTTAACGGAAAATCTTAATGGTTGCAAAAAATTGAAAGTTCGATGTCCGAAATTTAGAACTTCTAAACTTTGAAAGGGTAATTTCAAAACATATGAAAATTCATGAAAATTTTGTGAAGGTTATCCTAAATTTTATTAAATTTCCATTTCATCATCAAAAGCATTCGTGAAACCAATTAACCTGTCACCTTACAAAATATTATTATTTTAAAAATTTGGCTATTGATTTATTGTACCTACAAGGATAGGAAGGTAATTAATATATAGGCAGCATATACTTGGTGTTAATTTTTGGTTTTAGTTGTATCACAAGTGATGTCTTTTTTCTGAAAATTTAACGTTATTGTTTTTTGTTCAAAGTTGGGGATATTGTTTTTCTTGAAGTTCCACAAATATATTTGTCAAGCAGTTTCAATCGGGGTATGGATGACCAAGTGGTCCATTTTGGGATAAATATGCCCTTAATAACTCTCAAGAAGATGGTGATAAGGGAGCCCATCTCATAATTAATCTATCTTGTCGTTAAGGATGGAACTAGAAACTTAATTATAAAGAGACCCAATTGCATAGAAATGTCTTTTGAATGGGGCCATCATAATAAGGTTGAAGAAAGGGGAAATTTCAGAAAACCCTCTTAAGCTTTCAATCATTTTGACACTTCTCTTAAAGTTTAAAAATTTTCAATTAATTAAAGGTAATCAATCAAGTATCCCATTTCGTTAATTTTTGTCAAAATACCTAAAATACTCATGTTTATATATATATATATATATATATATATATATATATATATATATATAAAATAAAACAATTGCAAAGATGTTAAAAAATTTTTTTTTTTTTTTTATAAAAAAGTAAACAGCTAAATCTTTGAAATTTTTATTTTATTTTTTATAATAAAAAACATTGGTATTTTGGGAATTTTGAAAAGATTTAACGGAAAATTCTAATGGAAGAAGGCAATTGAAAGAAATTGAAAGTTCAATACTCTTAATTGAGAGTTTTTGAACTTTGGATAGTACATTTAAAACACGTAGAAGTTCAGGAGATTTTGTAAAGTTTTCCCTTAAAAAATTAAGCCCCAAAAACGCTAAATAAAAATTTTTAACATTTTTTTTTTTTGGTGGGAAGAGTCTGGCAAGGGCCATGACCGCTCCTAGTCCCCCCTTAGTTCTGTCCCTGATTATCATCCTATAATTCTGGACAATTTTAAGATCTAATCTCATGTGGTATTGGAGCACAACAACGGGGCATACTACTTTTCAACTTAATTGACATAAGTCTAGGCTTCACTTAAAATATTTTTTCAAACAAAAAAATACCCCTCAAAAAACGTTAACAAACGGATCTTTGCACTTATATTCCATCATCCCCAGTCACAAGCTTATGATTGAACTTAAAGGTATTCAAACTTTTGTGGTGGCTAAAAAGGCCTGATTCTAGTCAAGAAAATGATAGGGGGATCCAAAGACTTTGATGAGACTCCTCTTCGATCTGTTTCCAACTTGTGGTCTATTGGGAAGATGCTTCTCCTTCTTATCTCTTTTGTTCTTTTGCTCAATCTCTTTCTGCCCGTGATTTAAGCAGAAGCTTCTTTTCTTTGGGAGATTGCATTGCATGTACTATTCTTTCTCAAATAGGTTCAAGTAGCATACATCTGTATTGAGTCCTAATGAGTCCAAGTATTATATAATTTTATGAACTAGAAAAGAGATTTAAAAAAACAATAATAAGGGAAGATTCTCCACCTAATTTTCTTTTTATTTGACACAGTATTAAACTAACAAGATGCAAAATACACAAAGAAGGGGTCAAGGACTTCGACAAACTTCTCCTTGAACAAAAATAAAAATAAAAATTATAAAAATCCGTAAAAAAATGATCCGGTTCAATATCTTTAGAGAAATCAATACAAAAGCCTTAGATCTACTACTTGGAAAAAGGACCGTGTGGTGAGGAAGATGGCGTGTGGAGGGCACGTGGGACTCACGCTTGGGGAGGGGGTTCGGAAGGCAAAGAGTGTGGGAATGAGGTGCGTGGGAAGAGGAAGTTGATTAAGTGTAGCTTATCTAAATTTGCTATCTAAATGCAACACATGCGGCAAGCATGCGGAGAAGAAAGGGAGGAGAAGGGTTGAAAAAAGGGCTAAAGAGGCGAAGGTGGTGAGAGGACATTTGGATCCTCTCTAGTCCAAATGGACCGAAGGGGAGCCAGTTCTCTTTTTGGACAATTTTACCCCTATGCTAAAGAGAACCAGCTCCCCTCCGGTCCATTTGGACTGAAGAGGATCCCAGTCCGATGAAAGGATGCCATTAAATCTGGTTTATAAAGCAAAGAAAAAAGAAGAGCAAATAAAAAGAGGGACTGGAAAGACGGGGCGAGGAGGTAGAGCTCATCTCTCGTCTGTAAGCCCTCATAAGATAGGCCACGAAAACTCTCACTATGGAGATAGAGAAGTCTCACATAAGAGAGGAGAATTTTGTGAAAATGTTCCTCCACCAAAATTAGTAATTCCAAAATTTTATTTTGAAAACAATCTTTATATTATTTCGTTTCATAAAATTTGATAAACATGAGGCTTTCATGGAATGTCTTTTTTCTTTTGTTTTTTGTTTTTTTAAATAGATTTTTTTTACTTATAATTTTCAATAGAAATGAGTTTTGGGCTACAGATTAAATTTAGAACACGAAGCAGCTGCTCTGAAGATGACAAAACATTTCTAGTCTGCCTGTTTTATATGGTGTCGTCTAATTAAGATGATGGGACAAGAAGATATAATTGAAAGAAGGTTTCAAATTCTCAAGAGAACTTTTAGGTAGTGGGTCAATTTGCTATGGATTGAAGCATTCAGATTGATTTGCCATTTTTTGACTGAATATTTTTCTTGAGGCAAACATTCTCTAGCCTTTACGTTCTTGTTTTTGTGCAAATTACACAAAACCAATTAAAAAAATAAGTAAAGGGAAGTTTCTTCACTATTACTTAAAAGATATGATCTTTTCTCGATTCAAATAATAAATTTAGGCTATATTTGTTTCAAACTAAAATATTTTTTTTAATTTTTATTTTCGGTGTTTGATACGATTGAAAATTGTGGTCAAACCAAAAGCATTTTCAATGGACCAGTAAAACCTTATTTAATTTTGTAAAATAGGTTTTTTTTATAAAAAAAACCGCAAACCATTTTTCAAGTTTGAACTTTTCATTTTGAAATTGCCGGAGTTGGCCAAACCATTGCCAGAAGCTACTGGACCTACGTCAGAGTTCACTAGACCACTAGGAAAGCTGCTTTCTGCCATAGTTTGCTGGTTGTTTTTCACTCACTCATTTTTCATACGAGCCAAACTCTAAAAAAAAAAATCATTTTACAAACATAATAATCGGAGCCTTAAACCCAAACAAATTTTCAAGAAGGTATTTTTTTACTTTTAACATTACTGTCAGTTTCTTGAACTTTTTTCAAACAACATTAGAAAAGGTTAATGTCTGTAACCCGAAAGACTAAAATACCCTCTCTAAATGAATTTGCAGGGGCAACCTAAACAATTGCAACTATTTTTTAAAAAGAAATAAACTTATTAACAATTGAACCTTGAGAAATGAGACACGTGTCCCATTATTCACGGGATTCTTTTGCAAAAAATTAATGGTCAAGATCATGAGCCCAGAAAGACAAAAAAAAAAAAAGGTCAGCATCAGCAACTTACGCATGGCTATGGCAAGACAAGATGTCCTAGTCAATCATCGCATAATTGGGTTAAATATTAGCCATTCCAAGATATTTCTCTCTCTCTCTCTCAAAAAAGTTGAAATGCAAGTTGTCTCTTGTAAAATGTGAACTTGACCCAAGTCAATTTGTTATTATTGTCTTCTTATAAATCCGGTCTACTTATTTGAACGAGCTTTTACACTGTGCAATGCACGGGTTGTTTTTAAAAATGACAGGATAGAAAAAAATAATAATAATTAGTGAATGTATAAATGATTGAAGAAAAAAAAAAAGTTTCAAGCATGAAGCAAAAATAAAAAAAAAAAAAAAAAAAGCCTTCTATAATGCTTTTAAAGAAAAAGAAAAGCATTGAGAGACCATTTACAAAAACACAAATGCTCAAGTCATTTTTCCATGCCCTTATCTTTTCATTCACCAAATAACTTTATTTAAAATACTTTCAAAGAGAGAAGTTTGAGAAATTACACTAACTAATTCTCCTCATTCAATTAACTAACTGGCTACCCAAAATAAAAAAATAAATAATAAAAACTTTCATTAAATCATGGTTAAAAACTAAATGAATTATATCATTTCTCTTTCTTCTTTACTCAAAAGCATAAACAAAAACATAACCAGTGAAATTCATAAGGTATATGAAGAAGTCCAATCAAATAGAGCTTTTTTTTCTTCCAACCATACTTTTGCATTATAAAGTTTTTTTTTTCTTCCAACCATATTTTTTCCATCTTTTTCTTATTTCATCCTACAAATTTAATATATCAATCAATAGATTTGTAGACTCCACACAAATTCAATGATGGATTCATCCGTTCACTATGGAAATGATTAAAAGATAGTTAAAAAGATAATAAATTCTATCATTTCTCTTTATAAAAATTATAACAACAATTAAGGACCAAAAATAGAATATGAAGCACAAAACTACATAATTTTTTTTAAAAAAAAAGATAGACAAATAAATGTACATTTAGCATTATCTGCTATATTATTTACCATTTTTCTTGAATACGACCTTGCAAACACAATTTCCAAAGCCAAATCAAAATTAATACTAATACAATAAAATAAATTGACTTTTCCATATACTTTTTTTTCATAGGTATAAAAAGTAGTCATGTCAATTAGATATTTCTTTTTTCGACAATCGTTCGTATATATAACGTTAAGAAAAACTACTCTTACAATAAAAGTAAAAAAAATATTAAAAAAATTAAAACAAAAAATAGAGACAAAAAAATGGAATCAAAAGCACATAACCACAAAAAATAAATAAATAAATAGAGTATTTACTTCTTTGCTACATCATTTATCATTCTCTTTTAACACACCCCTTCAAATGCAAATTTCATAACCCAAACATTTAAAAAAAAAAAAAAAAACATATTTCATCAAACAAACTAATTACAAATTAACAATGACTAAAATCGATCATTAATTTCTATCGATCAGGGAAAGAGATAGAGAACACATGGTGTGATTCCTATTATATCTTAATACAAATAAAATTTATAAATTTTGAACATTTATAAAATAAAAAATAAAAAAAAAATACAGAGCAAAATAAACAAAAAAAATAATTTCACTTAACATTTAAGGCAATCAAATAAATCATCTCACATCAGGTTCACTGCTTCATTATGTATTTAGTGTTTTGAAAGAGTTTATGTTCCTTTTATGTACAACAATCAAATAAATTTTTTTTCCTTCTTTTGTTCTTAAGAAGAGAAGAAAAAAAAAAGTTCCAAAAATGCATGAAAATCCGAGTAAATCACACAAAAAAAAAAAATCCCATAACATATTCAAATGAATTAAAATATAGACCTATTATATTTCAATACAAATAAAACTCATATAATTTTGAACATTCAAAATAAATACAGAGCAAAATAAACAATTTTTTTTTAATAAATATAAAATAAACAAAATCTTCATTAAAATGGATGAACAAAATCTAAAAATTATAAATAAAAAAATGAAGTGAAAAAAACAAAAAAAGTTGCATTCACATGGAATGCGTTGCAATATGGATTAGAATTTTATATATTCTCGATTGGTTGTTAGAGCAATTGTAATGGATAAATTGAAACTAAATTCAGTAGGCTAGATAACACATGATTCTTAAAGATGATATTCTAATACTTATCCTGGTCATCTTAAACATAAACCAATCAGTGAAATAAGTGATAATCTAATTATAAGTAGTATTTGATTTTCATTAATTTATTTGCAATTTTGGTTGTTTAAATTACGATCAAAACAAAAGAAAAAAAAAATTCGAACAATCACAAAGAGAAAAATCAATCCAACCAATTCCCGCTCCAGTGAAATTCATAGGTTTAGAAGAAGAAAAAATAGTGTCAAATAGAGACTCTTTCTTTGAACATCCTTCGCGTACAGAACATAAAAGACACTAATTTTAGACAAAAAGTGAAAAAATAATATAAAAATTAAATCAAGCAATAAGGACAAAAAATGGAATTCAGAGCGTAGAGCCACATATAATAAAGATAAACAAATAGATTATTTATCGATATCTACTGTGTTATTTATCATTATCTTTAAACACGATCTGCAAATACAATTTTCAGAACTTAATCAAAATTAATATTAATATAACATAAATTAATTGTCTTTTTATATTTGCTGTAGAAAAATAAAAAATAGTAATATAATAAAAAATAAATTTCTTTTCTGTGTACTTTCTTAGTTTCAATGAAATTCACATGCACAGAAAAAAGTCTTGTCAAATAGAGATTTTGTTTGTTTGTTTGTTTTTTGTTTTTTAGAACATCTTCTTAAATCTCAATATATAATAATAAATGAAACTACTTTTCGAACAGAAGTTAAAAAATAATATAAAAGTTAGTACAAAAAATAAAGAGAAAAATGAATACATAATGACAAAAAATAAAGAAACAAATGGTTTATTTATCATTCTCTTTTAACACGACCTGCAAATGTAAAGTAACCTACATTTAACAAACAAAATACATCCTCATGAATCTCTATTAATCAGGGAAAGAAATTGAAAATTTGTCGAAGTCAAGGGTGAGACAGAGATATTTGAGAGTTCAAAGCGAAACTTACATTCGAAATGTAAATATGACAATTAGTTTAAAACTTACATTTAATGAGAGGGGAATTTGTGTTTGAGTAAAAGTGCGAAATATGATGTTTTAAACCAAATCCAAAACTGAGTTTTGGGAAAAGAATGAATGTGTCAGTTTCGAATTTGAAAATAGTGATTTTCTTAATCAAATTGGCACCAACAACTAAATATACATCATAAATGAAGAATAGAAAAAACAAAACAAAACAAAATTAAAAAAAATCCAAATTTCTATGCGTGAAAAAGAGGAGAAGTGGTGTTTGAGTGAAAGTGAAACATGGTGTTTTAAACCAAGTCCAAAACCGACGAATTTGAAAAGAGTAATTTTCTTAATCAAATTGGCACCAACAACTACTGAAATATACATCACAAATGAAAAAAAAAAAAAAAAAAAAAAAATCCAAATTTCTATATGTAAAAAAAATGGGAAGTGATGTTTGGGTAAAAGTGTGAAACATGGTATTTTAAACCAAGTCCAAAACTGACGAATTTGCAAAAGAGTAATTTTCTTAATCAAATTGGCACCAACAACTACTGAAATATACATCACCAAAAAAATAAAAAAATAAATTAAAATCCAAATTTCTATATGTGAAAAAGAGGGGGAATTGGTGTTTGAGTGAAAGTGTGAAACATGTTGTTTTAAACCAAGTTCAAAAAACTGACGAATTTGAAAAGAGTAATTTTCCTAATCCAATTGACACCAGCAACTGCCAAAATATACATCACAAATGAAGAATTAAAAAAAAAAAAAAAAATCCAAATTACTTTAAGTGAAAAATGGTAACCTTCAAAACTCGGTTGGATGAGCAAAACATAATGGTTCATCTTTTTCTTTCTCTCTTAATTTCTGATTGCTTTGCTTCTTTTATTGCTTTGTCAAATTGCTTTGCCTCTTTGTGGCAAAATTGCCTCAAGCTTCATCTCCCAAAACAATTTTGCCAACTACCCAACTTTTCATTCCCGGAGGAGTATTCAGAATATCCCACAAAATATCAGTTTATCGACTACCTTGAATCTTACGCGAAACACTTCCACATAATCCCAAATTTCAATGAAACAATGCAGTCTGCTAAGTATGCCGAAACTTTTGGTTTGTAGAGGATCCAAACCAATAGAGAAAGCAGTTCAAACGACCCTGACGATCAAGTTGAGTACATTTGTCGGTGGCTCGTGGTGGCCGCCCAACGCTGAGAATGCAGAGAAAGTGGTGCCGGAGTCTGAAGGCTTGGAAGGAATAACCGCATGCCAGAGACATTTGTGAGAGAAGCAAAGTGAGGAGAGATCTATGGAAAAGAAGTTTGATTTACTGTTTATTGGATACACTGTTTTATTAGAAACTTGTTTTGAAAAAATAACTGAATGCACAACGTATCACCAAAGCCTTGTTTTGGTTTTTTTTTTTTAAAAAAAAAAAAAAAAAAACTAAACAATTGTTTTACACTTAGAGCCAGTTTGGGATTGCGGTGGAAAATAGAGCTTTTGAATATAGAGTTTTTGCCTATGAGCTTTTGTCAAAAATGCTATTACTGAAAAGCTGTTTACATGTTTGATAACCGCATGTCTTAAGTGCTTTTTTGATGTTACTGATGTTTGGTAACAAAACAAAAAAAGTGCTTTTAGTTGAAAAAATTACAATAAAGGACATGAAATGATTTTTTTTTTTTTTTTAATATAGGCCCAAAAAAAAAATCATTATGTGACACCAAATATATGTCATTTTACGTAAAATCATTACATGTTTTTCAATAAAGGCCTAAGGTTGGTAATGATTTTTTTTTTTTTTCCATTTTATACCAACCTTTTTATATAAAAATGGTTAATGTTAGCTTTCACAAGTAAAAATTATTTTGTAATGGTTTATGTAACAAAACGTCAACATATTCTTTCTTTTTTTTAAAAAAAAAAAAAAAATTATTTAAATTATTTAACACACTTTTTAACACCACAACACTTAAAAGTATTTAACACATAAAAAAGAACCACATTCAAGGAAATCCTTACAACATTTTAAGTAGTTTATAAAAATAAAATAAAATAAAATAAATAAAAATAAAAATAAAACATTAACGGGTCATAAGTAGATTAGCAATATAATCACGCTCAATGTTCATAGAATTTTCATATGATGTCTCTGATTGTTGTATGCTTGATTCATCTTGTGCTTCGTCATCGCCTATACTGTCAGTAGGTAGTAAATCCTCATCATCATCATATGGTTGGAATTCAGCATCCTTTATTGCATGCTTCCTAATGAAGTTATGAAGAGCCATAGACGCTACTACGATTTTCACTTGTTTATCATAAGGAAAACTCGGCATGCAATGCAATAACTTTCACTTATTTTTCCAAACCCCAAATGTTCTTTCAATAGTGCATCTAAGTGATGAATGTGCATGATTAAAAATTTCATGCATACCCCTCGGTTGGCTTCCGCGATGAAAGTCTAGTAGATGATACCGTTCTCCTTTGTATGGCCCCATGTATCCCTTCATATGAGGATATCCTGTGTCTACCAAGTAATACTTTCCTACAAAAAATATACGAATAACGGTCATAATTTTTTTTTTTTTTGTTCATGTATAATTCATTATTGTTATTTTTATTAAATACAAACCTCTAGGTGGGTGTGGAAGTCGCAATTCTTCATTTCGAATAGCTTCCAAAAAAATGCGTGTATCATGTGCAGTACCTTCCCATCCAGCCCAAACAAATGTGAAACACATACGAAAATCACAAACAGCCATAATATTCTGAGTAGGAGTCCATTTTCGACCAATATATGGTATTTGGTTTGATGGAGAAATTTTAATTGGCACATGGGTTTCATCAATGGCTCCAATACAATCTTTGAAGTATGGCCAATACCGCTCATCATTACGAATTTTTCTTGGAACATCCCTAAACTCCCTATCAATAGGATTAATAATGTCAACCGCCATTCTTGAAACAGCCATTAAAACATGAGAAAAATGTCTACTAACTGTTTCTCCTGAATGTTGAAACCTTTCTTGCACTATCCTATTCCCAAACCCATGGCCTAAAGTAATCAAAAACATAGCTACCAACTCTTCAACAGTTAATTTCCTAGTACCTCTTAAATGATATTTTTCCTTCAACTCTTTACACAAGTAAAGGAATATGTGTATTTCCATTCTGAAATTTTGTTTGCATCTATCAGGATTACCTTGTACAATTTCCATAATCCATTTATAACCTGTTTGAGAAGAGGTCCTACAAGGTTCCTTTGCAATATATGGCATATAATAGTTCTCAACAAATTCTACTGCTGCAACTGCTAAAATAAAAACATCATTTTTATTTTCATTTTCCTCTTCACCATAATCACTATCACTTGTATCATCTTGAGTGTTATAATCACTATTATCCATGTCTGTAAGGAAAACAAATAAAGAAATAAATACAAAATAAAAACAAATAAAAACATCAACAAATTCTACTGCTGCAACTGCTAAAATAAAAACATCATTTTTATTTTCATTTTCCTCTTCACCATAATCACTATCACTTGTATCATCTTGAGTGTTATAATCACTATTGTCCATGTCTGTAAGGAAAACAAATAAAGAAATAAATACAAAATAAATATATAAGCACCCATAAAAATAAGAAAAACATCATCCAAACATAGTTATGAAATATTATAATATACTCATCTTAGTACACAAATCAACACCTCAAAAAACAAAAAATAACACTCAAATAAATCATTATAGCTTCTCAAATAGTTCATAACAAAACAACATTAAAAAATAACAACATTAATCCATGCTACGACGGTTAATTTCTCTATTTCCCATTCGCTTAATAAAGTCAATCTGCAACCATGGCTCTTTAATAGTCACAAACATCTCTCTATGTGATCTCTTAAGAAATACCTCTGTTGCAAACTTAAGGATATCAATGTCATTTTCTCTTTCAGCAATCCCCCGAACAACATCCATTACCTCCTCAATATTACATCCAAGCTTATCGTAGCTCTTAGATGTCACTGTATTCTTACTTTCTATTACATTACAAATACGACTCAAATGTTCACTAACAATTTGAACTCCTTTCTTTCTTTTCTTACATTGAACCGCAAGACCAAACTTCTTATTTCCTTTATCCCGCGTATCTAAATCAGCAGGAATATCATCAATGCCATGTGTATTGAGATTTGGTTCATCATCCAAAACATCTAAACATTCTACAATATTGTCATCTTCATTAAGCATTACTTCTGCACTATCTATGAAACCAATATCATTAGGAACCAACCCTATGGATGGTGCCCAAGATCCCTCCCCAGTGGCAATTATATCTCTAAACAATATCTCCACCTTCATAGCATAAGTCAAACCTATCGAGTGAAACTTGGTTGCTTCTAGAACTTCTTGTATTTAGGTATATGTAAAAATCAATAATAAACATTTGTGCAAATCATTTAAACAAAAAACAGACAAGTACAAATATAATACTTGCAATTTTTTTTCCCACCAATCATCGGGTGCATCAATTGTCTTTTTCACCGGATCCCATCCAAGGCCAATTTCCTTCCCTATCAATCTCTTCCAAATGTTCCACTCTTTTTTCAAATTATCCCACTTATTCTTTAGTTGTTTATAGCAATATTGTTTTTCAGTTTTTTCATTAAATTTATCTATCACATTTTTCCATCATGTCCTATTGAAATGTGTTCCTGGGCGATTACCAGCATGAATCTCAGTAATACATATGTCAAGTTAATCTTCTAGCATTTTTTCAATCCAAACTACTTTCTTTATCTGAGTATCTGCCGTAGCAGCAACGTTGCTTTGACCTTTTTTACTCATTTTGTCACACAATAAATAATCTGATAAAATTATAAATAAAAAGTGTGTTAAACACTATTAACAATTAAAAATTTGTTTAAATTGATCAATTGATAGAATGAAAAAAATCATATTTACATAAATAATATGCATGTCCATCAAACAAAAGGGCAATATCAAAAAATAATGGAATCAAGTTTTAGAAAGAAAAAAAAAAAAACATGTTCAATATATATATTGAGTATGTTTCAGAATCAAGTGTTGCAAAGGACAAAAACATGAGTTGGTGGTAAAAGAGAGATTATATATGTAAAATGAAATTGCTGAAATCAAGTTTTGCAGGACTGTTTTTGCTTAGAAAAAAAAAATAATAATAATAATTACAAAGATAAAGGCCTGATTCGGTGGTGTGTGTGAGAGAGAAAGAGGTTTACAAAATATATATATATATATATATATAAAGCGTTTCAGAAGTAAGTGTTGCAATTTGCAAAGGACAAAAAGGTGGTGAGAGAGAGATTATATATTTATATATATAAAATGAAGTTGCAGGAGTGTTTTTGCTTTAAAAAAAATAAAAAAAAAAAAAAAATTAATTAATTGCAAAGAAGAAGGCATACTCGGTGGTGTGAGAGAGAAGGAGATTGTAAAATATCTCTGCCAAATCCATGTGGTTCACAGAAAAGAATAAAAATTAAAAAAAAAATTAATTAATTGCAAAGAAGAAGGCTTGAGTCTGTGGTGTGAGAGAGAGAGAAAAAAATTGCAAAATATCTCTGTCAAATATGTTGACCCACGTCCTTGTCCTTTTCCTTTATGTTGACAGAAGGGCAAGGCTTTGAGATGAGCGCGACGTGTGAGAGAGAAAGAAACAGTGAGATAATTCAAACGGGGCACGTGAAGATGCAGAAAAAGGGGCAGCATCAGAAACAATGCAAAAAAGAGTGTTCAGAAAGAAAAAAAACATCTAGAAGCCAGCAGAGTGATAAAGCGATCGTCTCTCTCACTCTGCTACTCCTCAAAGTATATCTCTCTCCCTCAATATTTTCTTCCATCTCTCACTCAGTAAAACCATACACTCAAAAAACAAGCCAAAATACATAAATCTCGTCTCTCTGTCACTTTGCTCAAAAAACTATACTGCTCACCATGATTTTTCTCTTTCTATATAAACACCTTTCTCTTGGTTATGTTTTTTTGTAGCCAAGAACGTCAAAGTTTCGTCTCTCTCTCTCTTTGACCCTCGAAAGAACAGAGTATATAGAAATCAAAAGAAAAATAAGACATACCACAATATGTAGCTCTCAAAGATGGGTGACGGGACTCAGCAGCTTTCAAATTCATAGAAGGGTTTGCAGCTCTCAAATTCGCGGAGGAGGCGCAAGGTATGAAAAAAATTTGTATATATATTGGTAATGTTGTAAATATGTGAAATATTTTGGATATTTTTGGCACTAGGTTATTTTCATTAAACAAAAACTGCGGCGCGCCTTTTCCATTTAAAGTGCGTTTGGTCAAAAGCCCCAAATTGGAGCTTGTGGCTAAACGCTCGGTTTAACGTTTGGGAGGACGAAAAGCTCTTTATTAAAAGAAACCCAAACGACCAATTTTTTCCTTGAAAGTGTTTTTTGGAACCTAAAAGCCCTTTTGGTGCTGTAAATCGCAATCCCAAACATGCACTTAA
>NC_081542.1:10662782-10688892 GCF_901000735.1 Corylus avellana
AGTGGTGTTTGAATAAAAGTGAAACATGGTGTTTTAAACCAAGTCCAAAATTGACGAATTTGAAAAGAGTGATTTTCTTAATCAAATTGGCACCAACAACTACTGAAATATACATCACAAAAAAAATTAAAAAAATAAATTAAAATCCAAATTTCTATATGTGAAAAAGAGGGGAATTGGTGTTTGAGTGAAAGTGTGAAACATGTTGTTTTAAACCAAGTTCAAAAAACTGACGAATTTGAAAAGAGTAATTTTCCTAATCCAATTGACACCAGCAACTGTCGAAATTTACATCACAAATGAAGAATTAAAAAAAAAAAAATCCAAATTACATTAAGTGAAAAATGGTAACCTTCAAAACTCGGTTGGATGAGCAAAACGTAATGGTTCATCTTTTTCTTTCTCTCTTAATTTCTGATTGCTTTGCTTCTTTTATTGCTTTGTCAAATTGCTTTGCCTCTTTGTGGCAAAATTGCCTCAAGCTTCATCTCCCCAAACAATTTTGCCAACTACCCAACTTTCCATTCCCGGAGGAGTATTCAGAATATCCCACAAAATATCAGTTTATCGACTACCTTGAATCTTATGCGAAACACTTCCACATAATCCCAAATTTCAATGAAACAATGCAGTCTGCTACATATGCCGAAACTTTTGGTTTGTAGAGCATCCAAACCAATAGAGAAAGCAGTTCAAACGACCCTGACGATCAAGTTGAGTACATTTGCCGGTGGCTCATGGTAGCCGCCCAATGCTGAGAATGCAGAGAAAGTGGTGTCGGAGTTTGAAGGCTTGGAAGGAATAACCGCATGTCAGAGACGTTTGTGAGAGAAGCAAATTGAGGAGAGATGTATGGAAAAGAGGTTTGATTTACTGTTTATTGGATACGCTGTTTTATTAGAAACTTGTTTTGAAAAAATAACTGAATGCACAACGTCTCACCAAAGGCTTGTTTTGGTTGAAAATAAAAAAAAAAACTAAACAATTGTTTTACACTTAAACATGGACAGTTGTCTTCATAAAAGGATGTCACATGTCACTATATTAGCCTCTCTTCCTAAAAACTCTCATATTATATATTAGATATTAAAATGACACTTGGCAGAAAACGTGAAAACGTGATGACGTGATCCATACGAAGGATATTGAACACCAAACTCACATATATATATATATATATATATACTTTTCTAGAAAGTCTTTAAAGCATTTAATATCTTCTTTTTTTTTTTTTTTTTTTTGAATTGGTATTCCATTACTCAAAAACTCAAGAAAGACCCTTGGCAAGGAGAACAGAATGATGAATACAAAGAGGGAAATCATCCCGCTAGAGCTGGTCTTCCGATACTGTGAGTCTGTGCTTAGCTAGCAAGTGAGCTGTAGAATTGGCCAAGCGCTTTGTGTGGCAAACATGCCAGTCTTGAAGACTATTAAGAGTAGATTTTGCATCATTAATTAGAGAGCCATATCTGTTCCAACACCAATCATCTCCCTTCAAGGCTTTAACCACTTCAATTGAGTCTCCTTCCAGAATGACCTTGGAGAATCCCATGAGCATGCAGACATCCGTGGCTTTCCATGCGACTATGTCTTCTGCGACTGTTGGGTCTATGACCAGAGGTCTCGAAGCACAGAAGACTGCCAGAACATTACCAGCATGGTCCCGTGCTATAATTCCTACTCCCATTTTCTGCCTCCCAACGTCAATGGCTGCGTCCCAGTTAAGCTTCACTATACCCAGGGGAGGCTTTTCCCAAGTCTTGATTGATTGCTCTGCACGCGGTGGGCTCTCCATTCTTCTTCCTCTCTCCGCCTTATGGAAATTTTCAAGTTGGGATGTTGCAGTTTCAATAACATGGGATGGCGAAGTGAAGTAACCACCAAAAACTACATTGTTTCTCCGCAGCCACAAACATCTAGCCACAGTGGCCACCAACTATAGTTCCTCCTCTTCCAGTCGTTCAATCAACGATGAAAAAATGCTGGGAAAAGTCATCTCCATATTAGGACTTTTTTGGATTTTCCTGTTGCAAGCAGCCCACGTATCTCGTGCCGATTCACAATTCTAAACAATATGCTCCACTGATTCCTCTTCCAACCTGCAAATAGGACATAAAGAGTCCTCCACAACACCTTTCCTCCGAAGATTGAGCTTTGTTGGTAGAATGTTGTTACAGGCCTTCCAAAGAAAGACCCTTACAACAGTCGGAACCTTAATCTTCCAGACCTCCTTCCAGAAACTTTTGCTTTCGGCTGGGTTGGAGCTGCTGCCGCTATCCTTCTACATACTAGCTCTAGCCATGTGATAGGCACTCCGGACTGTGAAAGTTCCATTCTTAGTTCCCAACCATACTAGTGTATCCTGCTGCCCTGCTGGACAAACTAGAATATTCCCGATGAGGGCGGCTTCTTCTGCACTAAACAGCTCTTTGATTAGGGAAAGCTTCCACCAGTTTGTGTTTTCATCTATTAGAGAGCTGACTTTTGAGCTTGTGTCCAGGAGTCAGTTGGGTGTTTGAATGGTATAAGTTGATGGGGATGGTATCCAGCGGTCCCCCCAAATGTTAATAGTTTTCCATCCCCAACTCTCCAAAGCAAACCTTCATTGAGTAATTTCTTAGCATTCCAAATGCTTCGCCAAGTATAAGAGGGAGTGCGGCCCAATGCAGAATTGAGGAAAGAGTCATGTGGATAATATTTTTGCTAAAAAACCTTCGCCATCAAAGAGTCGGGAAATTTTAATAATCTCCATCCCTGCTTGGCAAGTAGAGCCTGATTAAAACTTTCCAAGTCACGATAGCCCATTCCGCCTTGTTCTTTGGCCCTACCCAATCTTTCCCAACTCATCCACGCAATTCTTGATTCCTTGTCTTTTTTCCCCCACCAGAAATTTGACATCAGAGAATTAATTTCTTTGCATACTGCTTTAGGCAGTTGAAATACATTCATCGTATAGGTGGGTATGGATTGGATAACCGCCTTCAAAAGCACCTTTTTCCCTGCTTGAGATAAAAAAATTTCTTTCCAGCCATTTAATCGACCCCAGATTTTGCCTTGTAACCCCGAGAAAACTGCAACCTTCGATTTTCCAATCAAAACAGGCAGCCCAAGGTATTTCTCAAAGTCAATAGTCGAGGACACCCCAGCCACTGAGAGAATGTGGTTTTTTGTTTCAGGCTTTGTATTGCTACTAAAGAATATGGAAGTCTTTTCTTTATTGATCTTTTGGCCCGAAGCATGTTCATACATTATGAGGATACCTTGGATATTGAGCCATTCAGGAATATTAGCTTTGCAGAAAAGGAGGCTGTCATCCGCAAAGAAAATGTGGTTTAACCGCATTCCCCCTCGTACAATTGGGAGCCCCGAGATCCTCCCATCACTTTCAGCCTTATGTAGAAGAGAACTAAGCCCCTCCGCGCATAGGATGAAGAAATAAGGAGAAAGCGGGTCCCCTTAGCGAATTCCTCGTGAGGGGGTGATGTTACCATAAGGCTGCCCATTAATGAGAATGGAATAAGTCACTGTACAGACACAAGTCATGAGTAAGTGAATCCACCTGGCCTCAAACCCCAATTTCTGCATAACTGCCTCCAGGAAGTCCCATTCAACTCTATCAAAAGCCTTACTCATGTCCTATATCTAATATCTAATATATATATATATATATATATAAGCCGAGTTTTGACGTAGAGAGTGCTTAGAATTGCGACACATGTTTATATTTTTTAATATTTGAAAGTGCTTAGAATTGCGACACGTGTCCATGTTTTTAATATCTGAACCGTTTTTTTATTTTTACCCTCGGTCATTAATTAGCTTAATTAATTGTGTTGATTATATTTCAAGAGTTTTCCATACATAAATTATTCAATAAATTAAGTATTTTTAAATGCCACATTATTATTTGTTTTTCAATATTATTTGTATGGAAAACACATAAAAGAATTAAAATAGTACAAATTAACCATACTTAAGGAACACATATAAGTTTAAGGGCTAAAATATGAATATTTTGGCACTTAACAATGTTTAAGGGTTGCCAAAATGAAAATTGTGATTATGTTGGTCTTGTTGCTCATACTTCCTTAAAGGTTCTTGATTCTTGTCATTGGTACCTCAAGAGTGCTTGCTCCAAACACATGCCGGGGGATAAGTCTGTTTTTAATTGTCTAAATGAGTACAGGGGTGGCAGTGTTACCTTCAAAGAAGGAAATCATGCGCAAATTATAAGGAAAAGTTCAATTGAAATCAAAGGATTTCTTGAGATTCATGAAATTCTGTATGTGAAAAATCTCAAAGCCAATCTTCTTAGCATTAACCAGATCTGTGATGATGAACGATTGGTTCAATTCTCGAAAAAGGAATGCAATGTATTTGATGAGAATGGAAAATGAGTCATGGGAGGAATTAGAACTTTGGACAATTGTTATAGGATTGGACCAATAACTTCTGTCAATTGCAGTCATGTTAAACTTGAAAAAGAAGAGTTGTGGCATCAACGACTGGATCATTTGAATTTCAAGAACTTCTATAAGGCCTCCAAGGATGATCTTATCATTGGTCAGCCCAAGTTGGGTAAACTTGAGAAAATGGTGTGTGGACTATGCCAGTTGGGAAAACATATCAAGTTTCAACATAGAGCAACTAAATCCATACGTACCTCTTGCTCCTTGGATTTGCTTCACATGAATCTAATGGTTTGACCATAAATGCTAGTATGGGTGGAAAGAGATACATACTGGTGATTGTGGATGACTACTCTAGATACACTTGGGTGGTGATGCTGAAAGAAAAGTTAGAAACTTGTGATCAAGCTAAAATTTTGTTCAAAAGATTCAGAATGAGAAAGGATGCATCATTAAACCCATACGCATGGAAGAGAATTTGAAAACTTGAGCTTTGAAAAATATTGTGAAGAAACTGGCATCAAAAAAGAGTTCTCATCTCCCATTATACCCCCAACAAAATGGAGTGGTGGAAAGGAAAAACAGAGTCATACAAGGTATGGCATCTGCTACGCTCCATGGGAAGGGTCTTGCTACTTACTTTTGGGGGGAAGCAATCAATACTACTTGTCACATTATCAATAGAGTTTATCAAATGCCTAGTACTAAGAAAACTCCATACGAGATACGAAAAGGAAAGAAACCCACAGTGAAATATTTTCATGTGTTTGGAAGTAAATGCTTCATTCTACGTGATAGAGAAAATCTTGAAAAATTTTGACACCAAGAGTGATGAAGGGATATTTCTTGGGTATTTGTCTTCCAGTCGAACATTTCGTGTTTACAACAAATGGACTAACACTGTTCTGGAATCCATAAATGTTGTTGTTAATGATGAATATTCTGATGCCAATGGTAATTTACATGGAAGTGAGGAGAAGACTGTGGAAGTGGAAGAAGCAGGTTTGGAAGAATCAATAGACATCATTGGTCTTGATTCCCTTGAGCCTAGTGATGAGTCTTCCAATTGAAAACCTCTGCCCAAAGACACCCATTCTCGTATGATTTTAAATCATCCAAAAGATAAGATTTTGGGGACGATGGGAAAAGGGAAAAGACTTTGGAGTAGAGTCTTGAATCAAGTCTCATATGTGTGCTACTTATCTCAATTTGAAACCAAGAAGGTTGAAGAAGCACAACAAGATGAGAATTGGATTGAAGCAATGCACTAGGAACTGAATCAATTCACTTGTAATGATGTTTGGTCATTAGTTCCCAGACCAGCTGATCAAAATGTTATAAGAACAAAATGGATCTTCAAAAATACGTTTGAAGAACATGGTACTGTTATACGGAACAAAACTAGGCTTGTAGCTCAGGGTTACACTTAAATTGAGGGAATAGATTTTGATGAGACATTTTCTCATGTTGCTAGACTTGAGTCTATCAAAATTCTGTTAGGAATAGCTTGCAATTTTGGGTTCAAATTATATCAAATGGATGTTAAGAGTGCATTCTTAAATGGTATTCTTCAAGAGAAAGTCTATGTGGTGTTACCCAAAGGGTTCAAAGATCCCCATCATACCGAGCATGTGTATAAATTGAAGAAGGCCTTATATGGTTTAAAGCAAGCACCTAGAGCATGGTATGAGGGACTCACAACATATCTTATTGTTGGGATTGTTTACGTAAATTTAAAAAAAAAAAATTATTTTTACACAGCGAATAAAACATGATCCCAAAATTTTTTACCATAAAGACAAACATGTTTAGATCTAAAGCAAATATATAAGTTAGATTACTTGTAGATTCGGCCTTTCCTAGACATTGGGGCGTAGGAGTGTGCATCCGTTCTTCAATTTGGTGTTGGACTAAGTAGTTGAAGTTCCAACATGCTTGAATACTTCAAGTATGAGTCCATACTCATCTCACCTTCCTCATGTTCTTCGCGTTCTACGTGTTCTTCATGAACTTAAAGAACATCTTTATATTCTTCATTGTATTCATAAAGAACTTTTTGAAGACTTGAGAGTTTATCAAGTTCTTCAAGATCTTCAAACAATTGGGGAGAAGATTGATCCATTAGATCTTCTTTTTGATGACTAAATATGACAGTGACTATGGGCTCACAAAGTTTTATCAAGATCAAGAGAAAACTAAAAACAAAACTTTGGAGAGAAAAAACCCCCTAGGGCCATGTATTCACTCTTGTGGGAGATTGAAGTTGTGTTTTTGTTTTCACAAAAATCACAAGATTCTGAATTGTTTCAGGTACTTTGCTTCTCAATTGAACTTCTATTTACAATACTTGGATCCCAAGAGAAAAGTATTTTTAAGCCATGTGATTAGAAATCCCAATCCTTGTAGAAGTCGGCCAAGGGGGTCAAAAGACCACCCTTGCCCTCCATTTACATAGTCTAGATGGAGTTCTCAGTTTCATCTGACAACTTCAGAAAAATAATAATATAAAATTGACACATTTAAAAGTTTAAGAGTATAATATAATAAAATATCAGGGATGGTAAATGAAAATTTTCCTTTAATAAATAAATGAATCCCAAGCCGAGCCCGAACCTCTTAACGAGCGACTATGTGGATCTACCCTCTCTTCTGTAGCAAGATGGAGTTTGGGGCTAATTTCTAAATAGATTAAATCCCGAGGCCAATGAAGAAACAAGTGGGTGTAGTTAAATCCACATGTAGCCCCCACCTTATCAACAAGCGAGAGGAAAAGAAAAATTGAGAAAAGAAGAGAGGCTGTTGTACTTCTATTCCACCCCAAGAGCATCACTGGCGTCAGAATGGGGAAAGATGAGTGCTACGTCGGTTTCTTCTGCTCTCGCTACTGCCTCAGCCGCCGCCTCCACCGCCACCGCCCTCCGCCGCAGTAAATGCATTTTCACCTCCAAGGCTTTTTCCGCCTCCTCTCATTACCTCCACCCTTTTTTACTTCGAGGTTTTTTCTTTTTACTCTCTCTTTCTTCTTCTTTCTTCTTTGTTATATATATATATATTAATCATACGTGAGCGTGTGTGTTGATGATGATGAATCTTAAAATCATCCAAAGTAATGGAAGGAAACAGCATTGCATGCTGAAACCTGATAAGGTATATGAATTTTGGTGTTGACTGCAATGTCTAAGTAAGACCATAAACAAACTCATGGTATGTAAAATCATTCTTTGCATGATGGTGCCAATTCATTGGGATTGCCCATTGAAACTGGCACAAAATATTCTATGCTAAAATGATTGTTTTGGATTTCTGCCTCACCTTAGGTTTCCAATGTGAGCTATCATGCATGTAATGTGAGAGAATTCATGTGGGACTCACTTGTCCAATTAAATTTTGAGCTATTCGGCCACTTATTTGAATAAGTGGATTCCGAATGACTTTTCTCACAATACTTGCCCAAACTGTTAACAATTCGAGTAGGTAGTTGCCATAGATCCTTATCCATCATGCAAAGATCTGTAGTACCCGAAATCAATCTCTAAGTTAAATACTTATCATATGCCCAATACCGGAACTTAAATTTGGAAAAATAGAATAAAAGGTGGAGATCATCCTTATTGGTTTTAGAGCATGTTTGAGATTGTGTTTGAGAAATAAATCTTCTAAGTGAAAAAGTGTTTTTTGGCAAAAACTTTATTTTTAAGCTTTTGTCAAAATGCGTTTTTGACTATTTTTAGGTTTTTTTAGTCCTTAAAAGTACTTTCAATTTTTTTTATTATCAAACGGGTACTTTTTGAATGTTAAACGCACTTTTAGGTCCTTCAAACACATACCCAAACAAACTCTTAAAGTAATAGTAGTATGCATGTGATGTCATACAACCATTGACTTCTGCCAAAAGCAGCTAGCAAATAAGATGCTTTGCTTCCTTTCTTCCACTCCCAGTGAGCCTCTTATTAGATTGAGAATTTTTAAACTTTAATATATAATTGTAAAAGCGATAAAAGTTCAGATATATCCCTTCTTATAAGCTTAAACTTTTAAGATAAACGAATGATTTAGCATGGTATCAGAGCCGAAGTCCTAAATTCGAACCCTATCTTCGTCACCTCAATTATCCCCCTTTCCCCGCAGCTCATATAGTCATCCAGAAGTAGGCAACTCTTAACAAAATTTCTGCCTCTATAGAGTTTAAACTGTTCCATTCCACTTTGATATATTGTTGCGTGCATGACAATGAACATGTCTGTGTCTTGATATAAACTTGACTGTGTTTGTTGTCGTGTCTTGCAGTTGCAAATGATTCAAAAAGACCCGAGTTGTCTCCTGATCCTACCGTTGAACAATCATCAGATGCTGATAAGATTGTAGATGGTATGGACTTTGGTGAGCTCTGCAATGAGTTTGAGTGCATCAGCAGCCCTTTGGTGGAATCCACCGCAAGACAACTTGCCCGTGATATCCTTGAGCTTCGGGAAGGCAATCGTGCCCTTGGAACATATGCAGTTTCTGTCACATACAGGGTATATATATTTAAGCGTTTTGCTTTTTCTGTTGCAAAATCCTATCTTCATGTTTGGTATTTGCCTTATTCTTTCCGTTTAGATCACTACTTGTTAAGTAATTTCCCTAATATTCTATGTCAAATTTAAATCTTTTTTTTTTTTTGTTAGGTTATATATATTGTATTGTCCCACACTAGTTATTGGTGTGTATATCTATATTATTTTCATCTATATATAGGTCTTTTTATACAGTATTATCTGTAATTCAATATACATTCTTATTCTCAATATGGTATCAGAGTATAGGTCCAGAATCACATTCCCAACCTTTTTCCTCTCCTTTTGGTCTTCTCTCCTATATATATTGTATTGCCCCACATTAGGTATTGGTATATGTGTGTATCTGTATTATTGGCCTCTATTTATAGGCTCCTCATGGACAATATTATAAATGATTTTCAATATACAGTCTTATTCACATCATGATATTAGAGCAAAGGTTCTGAATCACCTTCATCACCCTTTTCCTCTCTCTTTCCGACATCCTCTCCTAGATATCTTATACGATCCCACATTAGTTATAATTGGTGTATCTATATTATTGGTGATTCAATATGCGGTCTCATTCTCAACATTGTCATTAGTAGTTTCTTTTACTATATTTCTTATAGTGGAGAGAGACTTGTATTTATTATTGCAGTTGGGTATTTTAACACAATATTATGATATGATACTGATTGCAGGATCCAGTTAGAAGTTTTGCTGGTCGTGAAAAGTACAAGAGACCACTATGGGCAACCAGAGCTCTAGAAAACCCTACTGTGGTAAGACTTCTATATATCTTGTGCCTATATCTTTGAACTATTATCTTGTCTTTGAACTGCATTTTCTTCACTTAAATGGCATGCACTGAGCAATATTTTGGCCTTTCATATATCAAGAATCACATTGTAACGATTCTGGAAAAAAACGCTAGTCACCTATGTTATCATTCAAAAAAGACTAATCAATTTGGAGTTTTCATAAAATTCTTTATAAAGCTTAGTTTCACGTAGTAACCACGTAATGTAGGATTTAGTAATCATGACTATTTTTATAAACAGGGCCGGTTGGAGTCTTAGGCGGCTGTCTAAGGCCCCAATTAATAAATATTAATGAATATTTTTTTCATAAAAAAATATTTAAGGCCTTAATTACCATCAATATTATTTAATTAAGACCCCAAATTATGGTAAATAAGTAATTGAGAAACATTAACATTGTTTGATTCTCTTAAAATCTTCAACATTCCATTCTTGAAACAAGTATTACAATAATTGGTAGCATTAAATAAGGAAATCAAATAATATATTAATATCAAAGTCATTCTTAAATAAAATTTTCATGTTAATCGTAGAGATATTTTGGGCCTTGTGATGAGTAGCCAAAGATTCTCATCATAATTTACAATGACAGCTAATCAGCAATAAATTATGATCCTAAGTTCCAACTGGTAATTGGATAGTCATTGCATGAGATATGAGGTTTTTGTTTTTTTTTTTTTTTTTTTTTTTCTTCTCTCTCTAACATGAGACATAGGTTGCTTTTGTCCACAAAATATTTTAGTATTTTCCAACAACTATTCAAGTCCTTAAAATCATTTCATATCTTTTCAGTGATTAAAAAAAAGAAAAAAAAAAAAAAAAAAAAAAAGATAGAAAAACTTAATAAGTAATTTTGTATTTCAAAAAGCGAGAAGAATTATTTTTAAATAAAAATATAATATTTAAATTTAAGAAACATGTCTTACTTAATTTCTCGCCTTAGACCCCAAAATGTATCGAGGTAGCCCTATTTATAAACCACACATTCTAAGTGGGCTACTCCTCATCTTCCCAATATGGGACCAGGGCGTCACACGCAATGACTTTTCGTGGTTGCGTAGTTCATATATTTTGAATTTTAGGTATTTATTGCATATTTAGATTGTAAATTTAACCTTTAATTAATCTTTCTATGTTGTTGTTACACAGTATGTGCAGGAAATGGTGATGTTATCAACCAGTGTCCTGAGCATAAAGTGGACAATCAAAGGGAAGCCAAAATCTTTTGTTGCTGGTTTGGGAGGAGATTTGATAATAAGAGTTAATTCTCAATTCACTCTCAACCAAATTAGTGGGCAAGTGATTGAGCATGAGGAGTTGTGGGATTTATCATCTTCATCGCCCATTGCTCAGGCCTTCTTCTGGACATCACGGCGCCTTTTTGCGGCGACTGAGGCCGGAAAGGATTTGGCCGATGCTGTTAAGAACCTGTCAAGCCGTTTCTCCACTAAGAAAGAAAACTTGGAAATATATCCAGACCCCTCTGGTGATCCAACAAAGGTAAGTTTATTTACTTTTTTTTTTTTTTAGTATCTATGTATATAAATTAAGGGAAAATTTCACTTAACTCTCCCGAACTTCCACGCGTTTTAAAATTATCCGCCCTCTAAAAGTTCTAAAACTTTTAGTTTATGGTATTGAAGTTTCAATTTTTTGCATTGTCTCCATCTATTAGGATTTTTTTGTTAAATCCTGTCAAAATTTTAAAAATACCCTTTTTTATTATAAAAAACTAAAATTAAAATTGGCAAAGATTCAGGCTTTGGGTTAAGATTTAATGAAATTTGCAAAAATACCTACTCCTAAATCTTTGCAACTTCTTTATTAAAAAAAAATAAAAAATAAAAAGACCGGTATTTTAGAAATTTTGACAAAATTTAACAAAATATCGTAACAGATTGAGAACATTACAAAAAATTAAAAGTTCAATACCTTAAATATAGAGTTTTTGAACTTTAAGAGTAATTTTCAAAATGCGTAAAAGTTTGGAGAGAGTTTTGCAGCATTTGCAAGGCTTTTTGGTGGAAATGGAAAGAGTTAGTTTTCTGTCATTATCAACTGACATATTCCATTGTTTGCTTTGCTTCAGTTCTTTCAAAGGGATGACAGCTTCCAAAGAGATGCATACCAAATTGCACTACTTCTGGCAGTCCTGTATTTGGTTGTTCAGTTTTTGAGGACAACCTTGTAATATTACACCACTTTCTTTATTGTGGATATAATTATGTTACTGCTATTGTATATTGTTGTATAAATTAATCACTCTTAGCTTTCATGGGAATGGATGATCATATTAAACTAAGTTTTCCAGTTATTGTTTTTCATTTCCCGAGTTTGCTACAGACACCACAAAATTCGCTACATATTTTTTACAAACTGATATAGCAATCTACGTTAATAAAAAAACTGACTTGAAAACAAAAATTTTATGTTGGTGATGCCACAGAGGATGCCACGACAGTTTTTAAAAGTTTTGTAGTGAAACTGGTAGTAGTTCTAGCATTCTCCTTCATTTCCCAAGTACAAAACATATATTAAACAGAACAATAAGCACAAAAGTAAGCATAATACCAGAAAATCAGCCTGACAGCATTATAAAGGGCTGTCGTTCACACAGATCCTGTAAATTTATACACAAATGGCGATTTTCACTGCTACATCAAGAAGTACGCACTTGAAAGTATATGTAGCATTTATTATGAAATAAATGTATGCATGTGTTTGCCATCATGTATGTAATGACATATTCTTTCTATTAATTCAATCGCAAAGAATGCAGTCCCCCCCTCTCCAACGCCGCCAATGAAGAGAAGGGTTGGGCCCTGGCCCCCCGAGGGCAGGGCGGGGGGAAGAGTGAAAACAAGACAAAGTATCCGAAGCACACATTTTCACCAAATAATTTATAATACAACAAAATTGTCTTGTAGCAACTAGTTAATATAGAAAGTAGTGCAGCATAGCTATCAGTAAAAACAAGAATGTCAATGTTCTTCTAATAATCAGAGTGGAAGCTGAAGAAATATTGTGGGCGCCAACAGAATACACTGCTCCAGACTCATCCTTTACCTTAATGCTTGAAGAGCCTAAATGCAAAAACAAACATAGATAAGAAAGGCCAAATCTTTCCTGCCATAGAATCAAACCACCAAGTGCACATGCTATGATGTGTATGAACAGCGAGTATTTGGACAAATTTGATGATTCGTTGCCCCATTTTTGTCAATTTCTACTTCTTGTTGTTCTAACTCGTCAATTAATTTGTATAACCATCGAGGAACTTTTTTATTGATTTCTTTTATTCCAATATTTTTTTTTCTAATTGTTTTATTCATTTTTATGATGAAAACAGTGACTTGATTTATAATTTCACATTGTTATTATTCATTTAAGAGGCAAGTTCAAGGAAATTTAAATTTAACATCCTCTCTAAAATATACTCTTTATCACTTCCCTATTTAATATATCCTTCTTTCTTACTTCTACCCATGCTCGAGGCTTTCCTCCACCTCTTAGGTCATCTTGGATTAAATCATTCTTTTTCACCTAAACACTAATTAGTTTTCATTGTACACGGCCAAACCATCTTAAGACATTTCATTTAATGCACAAATCACTCAAAGAAGGGGATAAGAAAACAAACAAAAAAATGCTTATTATTAGCCATAGAACTCTCTTTTGGGATGAGAAAACAAGAAGACAGAGAATACAAAAAAGATAATACTTATGACAAGCCATAAACTCTATTCCAAGAGGGGAGAAATGAAATTTTCTATTCATGAATCTCTCACTTGAGAGAGCAATCGAGGTGGAGAGAACTAATTTGAGGTATCAGTGTGGAGATACGGTTCTCAAGGTAGCCTTTCCAATTTTATTTGGAATTGCTTGTGTGAAGAATGCTTCAATTGCGGCTAATATGGAGATGCTAGGAGGTTCAAATCAGTGCAATGTGAGTTTCACTAGAGAGGCACATGATTGGAGTTGGAAGTCTTTGTGTCCTTTCTACAAGTGTTGCATTTAGTTAGAGTGAGACGAGGGTGCGAAGATAAATTGTGGTGGATTTCTTCCTAAAGAGGTCTATTCAAGGTCAAGGCCATCTTTTATTCGTTGGCTTGAAATGAGGGTAGGAGCTTCCCTTGGAAGAGTGTGGCGGACGCACGCTCCTCCAAGATCGACTTTTTTTGTATGGTCAGCAGCTCTAGGCAAAATTCTGACCTTGGATAATCTCAGGAAGCGTCACATTATTGTGATAAACAGGTGTTGCATGTGCAAGAGAAGCAAGGAGACGGTGGATCATCTCCTCCTTCATTGTAAGGTTGCTTATGCTCTGTGGTATGCCATCTTTAGTCGCATTGGGATGGCCTAGGTGATGCCTAGACGGGTATTTGATTTCCTAACCTGTTGGTGGTCTTCTGGGAGGTGGAGGAGTGCTGTGGCCGGGAAGATGGTGCAACGTGTCTATTTTGGTGTTTATGGTAGGAAATGAACAATAGGTGCTTTGAGGACTTGGAGAGGTCTTTGGAGGACATTTTATCCTCTTGTTTTTATACTTTGTATATTTGGACTGTAGCACATTTGTCCCCGTTGTCGATTAGTTATGATGATTTCCTTGCTCACTTTTCTTTTTCTAGTTAGGTGATCCTTTTGCATACTCCCTGTGTACTTTGGGGCGCCTTACACTTTTAATAAAACTAGTTATTACTTATCAAAAAAAAAAATACAAAGAAATACTTAAATAAAACAATATTTTTAATATTCAGCACCAAAAAAAAAAATATGGAGAACACTTCTGCAGGACAATAATATAAACACAAAGTATGTGGGAAGTAGTAATAAACAATACCAACAAACACAAAATTAAAACACTAGACAGTACTCACAGTTATATTCAGTCCATCCAATTGCCTGTGCTTCAAGATCATACAAAACTAGCTTATTTGAGAGCACCAAATCTGCCATTGGAAACAATAGGAGAAGTTTTATAATATAAAAATAATGCATACAACCTGACATATATCATTTGTCCTTTCCATTTTCAACTTAATCAAGTTAATCTATTCGTGAAACTCAACAGAATAAAACTAAGTGCCTATAAAGAGAGTAGATATTTTTAAATTTTGAGCAGAATTACAGCTGATTCCCAAACATGGGGAAGGCTTTTGTTTGAGTGGAAATAGTAAAATTCAATGGAATTTAAAAAGATTCTTAACTGCTGCAGAGTGTATCTCATGAATTTTACATAGATAAAAAAAGTTTGTCCGGGATTAAAAACATTTTGGATCTTTAGTTTTTTTTTATAAGTAATCGACAAATATCATTAAAAGCATAACCTTAAGTACACATGAAGTATACAAAATGAAACACCTAACTAAAAGGATCTCCGATTATTTTCCGCAAGCAAGATGTTGTCTGTAATCACTTCATGCAGAGCTAGGAATTTTGGACTAAGATTGTAAACGAACCGAGCTATTTCGAGCTTCTTCAGAAACTTAACTTCGTTTATTAAATGAGCCGAATTCATATAAACTCGCTCAACTCATATAACATCATTTTTATTATTTTCTATAGTATTAATTTTTAACTATGTAGTAAGAACATTTTAAGCATTTAAAATGATAAAGGAAAATCTCTTCCTCATGAGATGGATGTAGCTTGAATTCTTGAGATCAAGTCTTAATATAGATATGTGTTTTTGTGTGCATGTGTGATGGATGTATATATATACTGTAAAATATACATATAGATTCATGATTGGATCATTTAAGAATATTTTAAATGAGGTTATAAGATATAATATAAACAGTCAATTTCACAATAAAAGCTAGATATATGAGTTATTTTAAATAAGAGGTTGGTAGGGTTAATTTTTGTAAGTTTATAAATAAAAATTAATTTATTTAATTAACTTGAATGATTAAACCTTAACAATAATTAAGTAACTAATAATTAGCATGGATTTATGAAAAAAGTATAAACAATGATTATATGTACTTTATATAAGGAATGAATTAAGTTAAATGAGCAATTCATGAACAAGGTCGAGTTTAAAATAAATAAATTGAGTTTGAACATATTATCTAACTCGGTGATAAGCTTGAGGATGGCTCGTGTTTGAAAGAAAACGATACAAACCAAGCTTGAATATTCAACACTCGGCTTGACTCAGCTCGATTATAGCCTTATTTTGGACCTAAACTTCCAAAATAGTTCTTGGCCGGAAAGAACCATAAATGCACAAAACTTATCTAAGACTGGCTTGACTAATTACACATTCTACATTCAGTGACAAAATCAATAGTTGAACTTATAATCAAATGTAATTTGAAACTTCACCTCCCAAAAGAGTCATTTCACCTCCATCCCTAGATTGCCCTCCACTAGTCTGCCAACCGACACACCATACATTATCCTGCAAAAGTCATGAAAAGAAATTATATATATACTCGTAAAGAACCTGGAGAAGAATTCGATCAATAATATATATGAAAATGATGTTTTTCAGAAAAATAAAAAAATAGAAAGACCATTTAAACCACATACATAATAGGTAGCAGTGCTTAACACTACAGGGCAACAAAAAAAAATTTTGATTTCAGATTAACTTCAATGTTCTTCTAGCTGGGAGGAATCAAAAATGAAAAAATAACTATCACTCACAAGGTAGACTACTCATAAAAATGTTATCAAACAATCACAACCAAGGAGACTCCAAAGAGGCTATTTCAAAGTACTGTGTAAGAACGCTGTAAAACTCATCTTTTGACAAGTGGTTTTTATTAAATAAACATTATATATACAGTAAATAGAACATAGCAACCCATACTGATCTTTATTTGATCAATGTAAAGGTATGTGCATATTGAGATGGTCTACAGAAATATGTAGACCATCTACAGAAATTCTGACAAGTGGTTTTATTAAATAAACATTATATATACAGTACATAGAACATAGCAATTCATACTGATCTTTATTTGATCAATGTAAAGGTATGTGCATATTGAGATGGTCTTCAGAAATATGGGCTTTTTCTTTTTCTATTTTAAATATAGGATATAAATCTTTACTTCTAAGAATCTAGAAAGTTGACCACCAATCAGATTAGATTTTCTTTTTTTTTTTTTTTTTTTTGATAAGTAAAGAGTATGTTTTATTAAAAGCATAGAGATTAAAAACTTTCTTCCACTGGTTTATACTACTAACATGTCAGAATTATAATAGAAATTAAAGTACAACAACATTTTGGGCAATGTGTCATCTATATTGGCTTGATATACACAACTTCTGAGCCTAATAAAGATGTAAAATCTACTTTATTGACCTATCTAACGAAGAAAAGGTCAATTTCACAAGCAATTTTAGGTGAGCATTCAATGTACATAGTGAGTAAGAAAAACAATCCAAAGAAGTTACTGAAAGTAAGATAAAATATCTAGATGATAATAAATCCTAAAATTCAGGTCCTTTGCGATTGTGATTCAACATGGAACCCAAGCATGAGTTTACTGAAGGCAAAGTAAAAAAGCACAAGAGCTGAAGCATCTTGGAGAAGGAATAATATCAGCAAATTGTGAAAGGAGACCTAACAAGCGAGGACTCTAACTAAAATTTGAAGACTCACATTACCCATGCCAAGCTGGAATAGATACTCATGAGCATAAACTGTCAATGAAAGGGAACCGTCAAAATGAAATGTGACCGTTGGAAATCCGTCATCAACACTGCAGGAGTACAGGACAATAGAAATCAGAGTTGTCTTACAAAAGCCTGGATCAGACAACTTGAAATACATATGTAATTTGTTATCTTCTTATAATGTACTAAAGAGCAACAATTGCTTCAAAGTTAAGTTATGCAACCTTTCTATTTATATTATATATTGTCATTTTGGGTCCCTTTTTATCTGGATTTATTATGTAAAATCTGTCGGTTCCAAAATACTTCAAATTAATCTCATTTATACACTGATAAATGCAAGTCAGCTTTTTCAAGTATTAACCAATAAATTATATTGCAGTATGACATTTAGTACAGAAATGAATACTTATTCGGCCCCAATACTACTAAAAGAGAAAATAAAGCTTAATCTTGTTACTCCAAAAATTAAAAATTACAAGCAAGTAGCTTCAGTTGATGCCTTACTTTCCATTGAACTTAAAACAAGTAAACTGGTCTTCAACGGTATGTAATTTCAACCCAGGCTGCTGACTCATAATCTGAATGCATAACAAGAATGACAATTAAAATAAAAATAAATAAGAATCTAAAAGAAAACCTCAAATGAAGGTGAGTGAAGGAATATCATGTACCTTAGGCATTAGTGCTTCGTAAACCAGATCTGGAAGATAAGCCAATGTTGTACCACTGTCAATTATGGTTCCTTTCTTAACTCCATTGTCAAATATATCTGAAGGAAGTGTTAGAACATCACCACCCACCTCAATTTCCTTCAATACTACATTGTAATGTGCCCTAAGATTGTAGATAAAAGTACAATTATGACAAAATTCATAAGCCAAACTTAGTAAGGAAACTAAAGCCTGAAATAAGAATTTAAAGAAACTAAGATAACATTTCACAAAGAAACACAAAAGGAATCAACACATTTTACTAATATTCAAAAGGACATACTAAAGTAAGCTCTATAATGACCTTGACGATCAGGTTCCTAGCACTTGCCCTACCAATGGGGAAGGAATTGATGTACAACACTATTTTTGAATGTAATAATAAACAAAGTGAAGACTTCCATGTTCTCTTTTCTTTTTTTTTATGCATCAAGCACAAGGGTTCTTCTACCATAATAAGTAATCCATAACTTAGACTAGAAAACATTCCTTCAAATCTTAATTTCACTACACCTTTTCCTGAAAGATCAAGCTTTATACTCTACAAAGATCTCCATCTAGATGTACGAGTACTTTATGGATGTCAGATGTACGAGTACTTTATGTATGTCACTTTTGTATAATTGCAGTACATAATTTATACCTTACTTGCAAGCATTAAACATCCCATGGTGAATTAAAATGTCCTAAACAATCAGGGTGTCTCGCAACAAAATTAACTAAATCGATATTCTGTAGTATGTGTAAATGACATGAATGTAAAAGACCTTATTTCTTTTAGGACTCTATTCCTTTTAACTAGAGTGTGCTAGATAACCAAACCCCTTGTCCACCCATTTTGCACCTATTTGGGCACTAATTAAAGTCTCCTCCCTTAAAAATTGTGAGGAGAAAAACCATCCCACAGATTCTCAACCCTCATCATAGAAGACCGATGGTATATTTCTGATATCAAGTGAGTCACCTCATAGACCCTGAATTGCTCAAGCTAGCCATCAATTATTACCAATCTAATGATTGCCAAAAAGCCATCTTCAATCAGATATTGAGATATTCCAATAGGTGAAAATTCCCAAAGCCTCGAAGGACAAACACCTCAGCCTGGAAATCAGACCCCTGCCACCTAGATCTGAAAGATGATATCCACTTGTAGTCCGCAGAGATTTCCCCTATTCCTACCTTCAAGGGTTGCCAAGAAAACAAGCATGAAGTGAATATTTCTCGTAGTACATGATTTCCTACTCCTTGATGAAGCACAAGGCGCAAAGCCTGGGAAGCATGCCACTTTCCATTCCATGAAAAAGTTACTTTGAGTCCCATTTCTGGTCCCCAAAGATGGCACCCATCCCCACTTGCCTGGTTTTGCAAAAACAACCACCACCCAAGTTGAATTTCTCTTTTGGATACATCGTGGAAACCTCTAAAAACTTTTTCACTAAACAGTTTCTAAAGACATCAAAATGTGTATAAAAAGGAATGTTCGCTCAACCAAAATGCGTTCTCTATGACCTCTTATTATACCCACATACCTTGTTAGCTTTTTAGTAAAAATGTTTAAAATTAAGCTTCATAATGTCCATTATGGAAGGACTTAAATGCAGTCAACAACATGACTTCCTTTAGGGAAGGGAAGCCTTCCAGTATCAGAGCGTTAAAGACAGCAGAATGCATTCTAGTCCTCAAAACCAAATGCCTACAATGAGTCTGTCCAGGATTTATAAGAAGGCACTTCATGGTGAAGAATCTGGTATGGACGTAAGAATCGCTGTTGGATCTGAATCCTAGTAAGAGGTCCACTAGATATCAGAAATTATTGAAGAAAGAACAAGATATTTCTCTTGCCCCTTCTTGGCAACAAAACATAGAGAAAATGGTTGAAATATTTAAGATAATTGCATATTAACAAAACAATATCTCATTTTACCCCAACATATGAATCCGGCAAGAGCTATGGTTCCAGAACTTAAACTGGATACCAACATTTCCCATAAGATGTCATTCTGAAAGAAGACCCAACAACATTTGTTCTTCATATTTTTATGATCTCAAGATAAATTCTAGTCTACCTATAAACTGTCAATCATTTGGCCAAGCTCCAAGCAGCATCCCTACATCTTATATGCATTAGATGCTTTACCAAGACTTTTATGGGGAAAAGAAGGTTGGCTCTTATACAAGTATAAGAAGCATTAGCTAAAGTTTGAACTATTTCATTACCTACTACTAATAAATGTTCCCAAAATACATGTGGACATAAATGATTAAATTAATTCTCAGTTCACACTTTCAGAAGGATTAGGAGTGTGATGTTCTCATATTTTCAACTTCTCTTCCTTTCTATTCAGTTGTTCAAAAGTTGACATAGGTCAGGTATGTAGTATGCTTATTAACTTTTTTCCTGCATTGCTACCATAACCACAAAGCTCTTTACTCAAAATGATAACACAATTCAAGAACTCATACTTTCAAAAGCTTCTTATGCAATCTCTTGCATACAATCTGACATTACTGGATAAATGATCCATAATCTCTACCTTCCAAACATATGCATAGAACTTAGTTCACATTAAAGTTGGCTCTGGCATTTTATCCTAGCAAACAACGGAAAGAAAAACTATGAATCCCAAAAAGTATAGTTAAAGAAAAGGTAGTGGACAAGAAAATATAAAATAAATAAAGATAAACTAAGAAAAAGATAACCGCACTCCATACTCGATGGAAGTTTCATCCAAACAAATCTAAATAAACCCTAATTAAATAATATCTTAGACTGCTAACAGCCAATCAATCATTTTTATTTTTTTTTTATAAGTAATAAACTATTTTATTAAAAGGGTAAAGGCACCCCAAAGTACACTGAGAGTATACAACGGGATCACCTAACTAGAAGTGAAAAAGCGAAAAAGAAAATCATCATAAGTAATAACTAGCATAACAAATAAAAAATTTATGATAGCTCCACATACAGCCAATCAATCATAGTACTTATAACTAGCATAACAAATAAAAAATTTATTAAAGCTCCACATACTGATTTGGTACCAATGGAGTAGTGTTCACTTTTGGCTCCACCACTTGCCCAATAGCAAAGATTCCACCTCCATCTACATTATCCAAGCAGTGAGCAAACATTTTTTTCACCTTTCCTGCTGAAGCTAGCTGTGAAATCATGGATGAATTTGCTTGTCCAAAACCAAGTATGCCATCAAGTGCTTCTGAGGATGAACCAAGCTCCCCTGATTGTTTAGCTCCACACCTTTCACAAGAGGGAATTTTTAATATCTAGAAACAGTACAGCAAGTGTAGAATAAGTATATGAAAAAACTCAATAAGGAAAAACAAAACTGAAGTACATTGAGTGATGCAATAGGTTTACCAGCCGATATATAAGAAAATATCGGAATGATAAAATAACAAATGTTGGTTACCACAACAAAAATAAATAAAAAATAAATAAATTATCATCAGATAATTTGGTTATCAAGAGATTTCACTTTAGCCAAACCCCCTTCTATATCACTGACATATTTGAAATTTAAAACCTTAGACTTGAGAAAAACAAAAGATATTAATTATACAGTATTAATAGGTGCACAGCCCTGTATAATCCAAGTATTGCTATATCTACGGTTCAACTTTTTCTACATGGATGCAAGCAACGGATATGGTAGTTCTATATGGATGTAGCAACAAATACGGCGGTGATGGGGAAAATATTAACATTGGACAATTTACGTAAGAAGAACATTATAGTGACAGAGTGGTGTTGTATGTGCAAGAAGAGTGGTGAATCTATTGATCATTTATTGTTGCATTGTGAAGTTGCTTTAGAGGTATGGAACATGGTTTTTCAGCTGTTTGGTGTTATGTGGGTGATGCCGGGTAGGATGAAGGAATGCTTAGGAACTTGGAAAGGGCAGAGGGGTAAGCATTCAGTTCAGTAAATCTAGAGAATGGCTCCTTTGTGTGTAATGTGGTGCTTATGGAGAGAAAGAAATGCACAGAATTTTGAGGACCATGAAATTGGACTTATAGAGTTGAAGAAAAGGGTGCTCCAAACACTTTTCTCATGGAGAGTATTGTGGCATTCTTCACAACGCTTGCGGAATTCCTAGAATTCTGTGCGTCATTTTCAGTTTAAAGCTTGTTTTGTGGGCTCTTTTGTATACTTCCTGTGTACATGGGTTGCGCCCCTTGCGCTTTTAATACATTGATATTACCTATCAAAAAAAACAGATATGGCAGTTCTTTCTAGACTGACATATATCCAAAGTTCTTTATGATTATGGCATTGAAGCTTAATATAAGAAATACAACACACCCAAATATTACACTCCCATTTGCTGGTGCTGCCTGAAAGTTTCCAGTCACTCGCTGAAGTTGAATATTATCCTTCACAAAGTATCCTGCAGTTGAGCTCCCATCTCCATAGACAACATTATATTGGCAAAGCAAGTCAGGCCTGCAACCAGGAAGTGGACCATCGTATGTGGCAGTGCAAAAAGCTTGATCACAAGTAACCAAACTTGAAGTAGATGAGCCCTTTGGGTCGAATAGTGTCAATTCTATCTGTAGTAGAATAATCATAATAATAATGCTTCTTCAACAAATGCTCAACATAATTTGGAAGGCTTAGTATAACATTCAATGTGAGGGAATATGCATCAAAATTTTTAATAGTAAATTGAGAGACTCAATTGAAGAAATAAAGTTAGAGGTGCATACACCAAGACCACTTTTCTTAGGACACTTGCTGCAGCCAATACAATTCACCCATAGAATGTCACTTCCTGTATCAACTTGAACGTAATAGTCCTTTGAAGGAGACCCAATCCCAATATTAGCAAAGTACAGGCTACAGCAACCAAGTAAACTGTGTAAGAATATAGAGGAAACAAATCAAATGTTTCCTTTTTTAAGCACCTACTTAGCTCAAGTAGGCTGAATTTTCTATTTCTTTTTGCACCAAGACAACAGCAAACATAAGAAAGTCCGGCTGGGTGTTAAAGATGGCATTGGGAAAGAATGTTTTGGTTCATATAACACGAGAAAAGAAAAGTAATAATAACTATTGCATTCAAAGAAGGGAATAAATGGTACCCAAATTTCTTTAAAATAATATATATATATATATATATATAAAAAAAAACTTTAATTAACGATAAGAATTAGAACTTAATACTTTTACAAATAAAATAAAAAATCAAGATGAATTGCTTTTTTAAATACAAAATCAATAGTTCTAGAAACCAAAAATGAATAGAGATTAGTATTGGGTACAATGTACCAAGCCAATAAGTGCACATAACATAATAGATAAACTATTATCAAACAAAAAAAAAAAAAAAAAACATAATAAATAAACTGTTCCCCTTAGAATCCATTAATTCTACCTTAAATTAACCAGAAAAAAAAAAAAAAAAAAAACCGAGAGAGAGAGAGAGATTGGATCTAAACATATTAAGTAAAACAAGCACATACAATTCAAACCAATAGCAATATCAGTGATTATTTATCCGAAGTAAATATCCAGAAAACCAAAAAAATAATATTTTCCCAAGAAACCAATTTCGACCAAAATTTGCATAAAACAGTAAGAAGAAAAAAACTACAAAATATCTTATATGAAAATGAATTATGCATACAAACAAAACCAATAGGATCATCATTAATAAATAAAATAAAAAATAAAAAGCATTAAGAGAGAGAGAGAGAGAGAGAGAGAGAGAGAGAGATAGAGAAACCCAACAAGAAAAGAAAGGAACCCAGAATCTAAACGCAAAGGAATTGAAAGAAAGAGCAAGAAACGAAGAAAGGCACCCAGTTTCAGAAGGGCGGCCATTGCCACCCAATTTCAGATCCACATCATAGAGAATTCTACTGTGACGGCGCACATCATGGGCTTTCAATGCACTCAAGCTCCGTTCGCCGCCTTTAAACTTATGTTGCACCGGGAATACGAGGTTGCCTCTGACAACATCAACGGCAAGGAAAGAAGACGAAGAAGCCAGCAACAGCAACACCCAACGAGCAAGGCAACTGAGATCCATCCTCTCAAAACCCCCCAAAAAGATTGAACCCAATTTGGGCACGTGGGATTCCGGGTCTATGAGGCAATGGAGACAGAGTAGAGAAATGAGAGGTAAAGGCGACACACAGAGAGACAGAGAGAGGGAGAGAGACCGAGTTCAACGTCAGGCTTTACACGTCTTTGATATATAAAAGAGAGAGCGAAAAGAGGAAACGACCGTCTGGTTTTTTCTCTTGGTTTTGGGGTTGGGGGGTTCTCTTCTCTTCTCTCCTCCCTCTCTGTCTATAGGTCTATAGAGGTTACATGTAGAAATAGAACGGTCTATTTTTTTCGTTTCATTCTTCTTTCATTTTCTTCACGTTTCTCTCTTTCTTACGTCTCTCTCTCTCTCTCTTTTTTCTAAGTCCTTTTCTTTTTCTTTCTTCCCTCTCTCTCTCTCTCTCTTTTAACTTCTCTCTCAACCCGATCCAGACCGACAGGCATACCCAGATAAATTATTAGATAAAATACGTTATTTTTCGCTCTCATTTATTATAATTATTATATGCTAATTCATATGGAGCCACCATGTTCCCCAACTATTTTTCTCTTTTCTTTCTTTTGGAAAAATAATTTTTTAAAAAAAAGTTAGGGGTACCAAATTTTTTCCTAAGAGATGCTTATTAAACCGATGTATAACTCATTCATTAGAAATAAACAAAATAATTAATTAAAAAGAAATGTAACGAGTACCAATGAATGAGCTACACATCAGTTTGGTAAGACTCTCTTGATAAAAGATTTGATACCCCTAGCATTTCTCTAAAAAAAAAATTATTTGTCATCCCATCTCGATAAAGTAAATATGTAAAATTCACCATTAAATTTTTTAAATGATATGATTCATCCAATTTTGTAACCATCTCCATAGTAAAGAAATGAATCTACCATTGGATTTTTATGAAGTCCGCAAATATAATGGTAGATTTATTGAATTTGTAGGATAAAATAGGAAAAAATTGATAAAATATTGACGTAAATCGTTTCTCTTAAAATTGTAAGACTCATAAGTAAGTCCCACAAATTGAATGATAGATTTGCAAACATAATGGTCCGGAGATAAATGAAGAATGATGTGTGACATACTTTTTTTTTTTTTAATCTTTTTGCATAAAATAATTAAAATATTAACAAACAACTTTTCTCACAAAACTTATATCGAAACAGTTTTTCAACTAAAACACAAAAAAAAAAAGAAAAAAAAAGGGTATCTCTTAAAAATAATTATCAATCGTCACGGTATTTTAAATAACTTATTATGTCACTTATTTAAATAAAAAACAAAATTGTAAATCGCTTAAAGGCATAATAGCAACGAATAATTTTATAAGTCACTCTTGTGTATCTTTTGTATCACTCTAAAAATGATGTAACTTCTAAAATTACCATTGGGCTTATGATTGATCATTATTGAATTTTGATCAAATCGTTATTTTAAAAGAAGTTATAGTTAAAGGATATTTTTGTTTTTTCACTTTTCAAAGAGACAAAAATATATCTTTACTATAAGTATAATTAATTGAATATTATCCAATTCAAATAAAATTAATTCAATTTTTTAAAGTCAACTCATTCATAAAGTGACACTGGGAGAACACAAGAGTGATTATGGGTTTGGCTTTAAAAAAAAAAAAAAAAAAAAAAAAAGGACCTTTTCTAATTTTTAAAGACTTCATATTTAATTTTACTATCTCTTTTTCCTAAATAAAATATGGGTGTCGTAAAAAAAATTACAAGAAATTTTCTATAATTCTTTCTTCTTTTTTTTTTACCACACCTTAAGCAAAATCTGACACTTATAATACTAGCAGCAATTTTTCTTTGATTTTTCTTAAGTTTATGGCACAAAACTACTTTTTTTCTTCCTTATAAAAATATATTTCACAATAACTTATTTTACCTTTTCCTATACAATTAAAATATT
>NC_081542.1:10690258-10690736 GCF_901000735.1 Corylus avellana
TTAGTTTCTAGTTGTTTTTTATTTTTGTTTTTTTATTTGAGCTACCCATGTCCTAGACCTAGTCTACACGAAGCAAATCTGTTCCTTAAATATAATTGTACATAGGTTAGAGGAAGCTTGAAGTTATTTTTTTGACTTTATAATATTCATAACTTTTGGCTATAATTTGTCAGAATTGTATGATCTGTGTTGTAAGTACTTTATACTCGTGAATCGTAAAATTTCATTATTGAAAGTACCATATTTTTCAAAAAATAAAAGGAAATTATATATAAACTCCTTAGGCTAACGCGCTTTTTTCAAAAACTCCCTAGATGTTTTTTTTTTTGGAAATTAACTCTCTGGGTCAATCGAAACTACAATAAACTCTCTACCGTCAAAAAATTTTAACAGTCGTTAGTGCTACTCAAAACTCCCCATTTTACCTCATTAAAATATTAAATTTTTATTAATTTAATTTAAAAAGTTAAATCTTAAA
>NC_081542.1:10690950-10705080 GCF_901000735.1 Corylus avellana
GCCAGGGGTGGCCTTTAATTTTTTTTTTTTTTTTTTAATTCAATTAATAAAAAGTGAATATTTTAATAATGAACTAACAGCAGTTAACAAAAATTGACCGTATATAGGTTTTTAGTAGTTTCGAGTGATCCAATGACTAAATTTCTAAAAAAAAAATACCTAAAATTTTTTAAAAAAAAGAGCGTTAGACCTAAAAAATTTATATATAATTTCTCAAAAATAAAATTCTCTTCAAAAAGTCCCATCTGTTTTTTCTTCTTGGAAAGTTGTGTTCGGTAGTACAAGCGTGGCCCCCCTTGGTTAAAAAAACGATCAAGGTTCTTTGCCTTGTTTTTCACGGCAACACGTCTATAAGACTGCCGGCTCTTTTTTGTATTTTTTTTTTTTAATGACAGAAACTCTCAAGGTCGGGTTATGTTGTCTACCCACCTCTTCAAGTCAAAATTAGAATCCATGCAAATGGATCAAATAAAACTCAGCTTTGTCGTAAACGTTTATTTATACTCAGGAAAATTCAAACTTTAAAATTAATAAAAAAAATTACCATTAAATTCAAAACCTTCACCACTTAGAGCTCTTGTTGTTGTCCACATCTTTGGTTCTTCACTTTTATATCTATTTCTATGCCTTTCTTTCTCCATCCATATATTATGACTTGAATCTCACCAAAGAAAGCTTTCCTAAGATGAAACAAAATAATATAATTTCTTATATGTAATCTCCTTCCTTTTTATTTTTAAGAAAAGTATTTTTCCCCCTTTTTTTAATGTTTTTTTGCGTTTGACCTATGATGTAATTGCCCCAAATTTGTGACAATCATGAACTTTGACCTTAACAACTCATAAAGATAATAGGCTTTTCTAATGTACTTGCACCAGTCACGAGCCTTGCGAGAATTTCCTTCTTTTTTTAAAAAAAAACCGAGTTTTCATTATTTTAATGGCTTACAAGATATTATTCACCAATAGAAGTTTTGGTATATTTGAAATTGTGATTTCGTAACAATAATTACGTTTTTAGAAGATATCATCAAACATAAGGTATTTAGCATTATGATTTTTAAAAAACTTAATTTAAAATAGGAAAAAAAAAAATCTACAATTTCTATAAGTAGGATATGGAGTGCTTATTTGAAAAAACAGGAATTTAAATCAAAATCACAATTTCGCATAACAAACTGTTGGGTAATGGATCGGCCACTTAAAAGCCCAACGGATCTCTATGCCCGGTCCAATGTGCAAGCCCACTAAAGACAGGCCCATGCTGAGATATAATCACCCACCGTGGACATGACAGTCTTTCCATCGAGGGTACAATGATCTTTCAGCAAATGAAGGAAACCCACGTTGACTAATGAACGTGTGATATGCCCAATGCCCAAGCAAAGTTCCGCGTTCACCAGAACGTAGTCCAGTTGTCAAACGCCAAACTGATGTACCCGAGGATAACTTGGGTGCCCACGTCCAACATAAGCGTGGCCAAGCCACTCTCCAAACCCACGATCTCATGATCGTGGAGTAACCCACAACCCATGATCCACTTCGCCACACATTACGCACAGTGAATTTCTGGGAACGTGGGGCAGAGAATCGCGAAATGACAACCGCTACCTTATACCTATAAAAGGGAAGCTCAAATTCATTATTTTGTAATCACAAATCTCTCTCAAACTCAAATAGCTTAATTGCTCTTCCTCTCTCAAATCAATTACTAACTTAAGCATCGGAGCTATCCCCCGCCGGTATACCCCGACAGCTCTTATCCTAATTTCCTAGTTTTGCAGATTAACAACTCCTCGGATTTCGTGCAACATCACTCCTTGGAAACTGTCATCAACAGTTTGACGCCGTCTGTGGGAAACTTAGATTTTCATCAGTTCTCAACCTCAAAATCCGATATGGTAACTACATGTTCGAGGGATCCTAATCCAAATGCTCTAGGTACATCACTTGATCCAAACCATTGAATCGTTTTATTGGAAGATCATGTGAAGTGTATCTCGAAAACTATGGAGGCCCTGAATAAGCAGAACGAAGATCTTGTTTCCTGACTCACGATGAGAGGGGAACGGGAGCGTGGAGAAAGGCGCAGAGAGAAGCAACCACACACAAAAGCAAAAAATTCTGCTCGGGACGCCCATGACACAACTGTCAATTGGGATAATGTCTTCCTTAAACTACCAAAAAATTGATCATTTTTCTCCTCGAAGGTGAAGAAAAAAACAAAATAACTATAAATTTTTTTCAATAAGACAAAAATACTCCAATACATTTGAAAAAATTTAAAAATAAAAAATAAAAATAAAAATAAAAAAAAATTCTTTAAGAAAAAAATTTAAATTTCCACAATTTTTTTTTTAAAAAAAGAATTATTGTTTTATTAAGGGTTTTTTGTCCTTAGATGACATTAACAATTTTTTGTGATTTGGGAGGACATTGTTTCATTTGAAAGTTTGGGAGAATATTGTCAATTAGGGTTTTTTAATATATAACAAACTGGATGTGTCATATTAGAATCTACTAAAGTCACGTATACAATCATCGCACCATTCCAAAATATATCTAAATGATATTTAGTAGACTTTCATACGACACAACAAGTTTGTTATATATACTAATAACTCTTATTTTCTCTCAAGTCTTATTAAAGCTCTATCATTTCTCTCATTCTCTCATGATTTTTAGAAAATAATATCCACTTAAGACAAGGAGAACATTAGAAGAACACCTAGTATTCCTCTGTTTAATAAGTGCACGAGCACATAAATTACATTTTCTTTATATTTAAATTATGTTGTTAGACTTTATTGTTTTTTTTTTTTTTGATAAATGTTAGACTTTATTGTTGTTTAGACTAAACGTTTATGCATTTATTAAAAATTTGAAGTAATTTCGTTTTCTTGTCATGCATTTAATACATCATCTAGATAGTTGCTCTCGTAAAACTTATAATGCTTTGCGCCTAAGAGAGATCAAAATGTCAAACCTAGCTTTAACGGGTTGGGGGTGTTACACGTACCCTCAACTCACCTCCACATATTTTATGGGCAGACGTGGTAGTGTCCATTAATTTACTCTAAAACTTTTTTGAACAAATTTTGTAAATACAATGTCACTCTTTTGATAGTCTCATTTACTTAACATTGATTCATTCATTATGATCCTTAGAGCAGTAGCGAAGCCAAGATTTTGGCTAAGATGGGTTAAAATTAAAAAATGGAACTAAACAAAAATAGATTAAAATATTAAAGAATATTATTAATGAAATAAATAAACAATTTAACAAAATTTAATTATTGTCTAAAACATATAAATCTAATTTACAATTTATTTTGTCACGCCTAGCATTAACTACAATTATATATTTCTTACAATTAAAATATATAACAAAAATTATATATAATCATAAACAATTAATTTAAAAGAGCAATCTAAATATAAAAGCTTAATCAATGTAAAAGTTTGATTACATACTTGAAACTTTTTAAGAAAGATAAATTATCAAAAAATCATTAACTTTTTACTCTGTTTTGGGCAATCTTTTCACTATACATCTCTCTTGCTTTAAATAAATAAATAAATAAAAAGTTGACCAATAGATTTGAATTATTGAATAAAAACATTTGGCTAACTCGAAGAACTACTATAATAAGAATGACAATAAGATAGAATCGTTGAATTTATTTCAAAGTTAAGTTTTGCAAATCACAAACGGGTTTTAAAATTTAATTATATATGTTGATGCACAGTTTCCAAATGATGACGTGGAAGATCTGCCGAGCTTAAGTAGGTCCAACGCCCGAACAATCTGACTGCGCAACAAAGAAGAAAAAAGGATCGAAGTGACCGGGGGTGAACCGGCGTGGGCACTCCGATGCCTAAGTCAGAATGGGAAAAGATACTAACAACAACTACAGAGCTCAGATTATGAGAGTTGTGATTACCTTTACTTTAATCATATGACTTGTATTTATAGGCCTTGGAGAAAATTTGATTTTCCACTTATCAAGGAATCTTATCCCTTGATATTGGCTGAACAAACATTTGAATGGAAAGATTATGTTTGTTAGTTCTTCCACGATTTAAGCGACTTGAAATCAGAGGATCAACTTCGTAATCTTTTAAGATATTAGAGTTATTCCCTTTACTGAGACTTATATGTCCTGAGTTATTCTTGGACTTTATGGTCTCGTCTAAGGGTTGCCTCGGATTCGTGGTCTTGGATAACATGAGGAGGTCTCGTCTCGGATCACTTGAGTAGGTCTCGGATTTGGGCCTCTTGAGTAGGTCCAAGGATTGCTCAATAGATGGTAGGCTAGTTCACGACCCAACAATATACTACGTAACTTAGTTTGGTTGATGACGTCAATCAACACATAAAAAAGGTACTTTTAAGTCTACAAGGGGTAGCTCATAGACTACACTTTATGAAACGGAGGTCACTAGTTCGAATCTCTCATCTTTATTCTCTTGCGTGAACATATCAAAAAATAAAAATAAAAAATAAAATAAAACTTAAAAATAAAATAAAACATAAATAAAAAGTAACAAAACACTTTTCTTTTCTTTTTTTCCCTCTCATTTATGTCCATTTAACGAAAAGGCCGGTACAAAACGCTCGTTTAGGCCTTTTTGTCAATTTGAAAATCGCGAGGTTTGCAACATGCAAGACTAAGGGCTTGTTTGTTAAACCTTACACCATCCCCCCACATTCTCCCATATTCCACCACACTATTCACTTCATTTTTTCCAAAAAAAAAATATTCTTACTTTTATATTAAATCATTCACTTTTTATATCACATTATTTACTTTTTATTATTATTCAAATAAAAAAATCACTATAAAACAAAATTTTTCACTTTTCAATATCACCTTTTCATTTTTCTATACCAATCATTATTTTCTTTTTTTATTTTTTTTTTACATCTAAACAGTGTGGTTGTGTTTGGTGTTGTTTGCCAAAACACCACCTAACACAGTCAACAAAAGTTTTGGTCAGCTCAATCTTTCATTATTTAAATGGTACGTTTTGTCATTTATCTATCAACATAACACAGTGTTTGGTTTCATGTCTATTTTCTTCTTTCTTTAAATCTCAATTCTCTTACTTTCGGAAAAGTTTTGCCGGTGTAAATGTGTAATGCAGATGTCACCTACTCGATGAGTGGCTGAGGATGGGCAACCAAAATATCCAGAGAATTTCAACCGAAAATAAGGAAAGGGGGCAAATTCACCCTCTCGAACCCCACCCCACTTGCCATGGAGGGTGGATTTTGATTGAATTATTTGGTGGGGAAAATGGGGTCTTTTTCACTTTACAGTTTTGTTTTTATTCCTTCACATTTTTCTTGCTCTTTCATACATTTTTTTTCTAAAAGGCATACAAGTGGAAATCATCTCTCCCCTTGAAAGTATTTAATATATAGAGACAGCCCACAGCCATTTGGAAATCAAAAAAAAAATAATAATAATTGTTTATCTTTGTTCCTGTAATTTGATTATAAATTTATAATCTCACTATAATTAATTTCATCACAAATCCTTGAATAGCTTCCGGACTTGTTCTAGTGTGACAAAGAGCACCACAGTGAATGGACCCTGCCTTGAGATCGTAGGGATGAAACCCTTATACAAAGCCATCAATCCCTCCGCCTTCACAGTCTTCACCGCGCAATCCAACGCACCGGAGTAAGGTGGCGCCGGCGCCCCCGCCTCCATCTTCATGCTCATCACCCTTGTCTTTATCACGTCGATCGGGTTCGACGCCACCGCCGCCACAAACCCGGCTGCAAAGCTTGCCGCCACGTGGGTTCCAATCCCGTCGCCCAACACGCCCCTCTCCAAGATCATCTCCTTCGCCTGATCGTACGACGCCAGCTGCGATGCCGTCACAATCATCGCCCGGTTCACCGTAAGCGCCGAGCCGCGCCACAGGCTGCCAATTCCCTCCTGCTTTGACATTCGAGCGATTGCGTCAATCACGCTCTTGTAGTTCCGGCGCTGGTCCTTGGGGAGGCGTCCGTCGGCCTGCATGCGGACCATCGCCACGTCAGCAGGGTTGCCTACGGCGGCACCTACACCGCCGGCAATAAGCCCAGCGGAGATCTTGCGGGTGAGGGGCAAATTATTACCCGACTCCGAACCCGAATTATGACTCCATTTTCGCTTGAGAATGTCGTAGAGCCCCATGCGGGTGGTGGAGTAGAGCGTTTGGCGGAGGACGGTGGCGGAGACTCCGGAAAAGAGAGCGGCCATGCCTTCGGCCTGGACGATTCTTGCGCCTATGGAGATGGGTCCAACGCGGGGTGGTGGTGGTGGAGCAACGTGTAGAGACATGTTATATCCGGTGGAGCTTCCAGCGAGCGCAGGGCGATAGGCGGGATTTGAGAGGTGGGGTTCGCCGTGAAGCTGCATGCGGACCTTGATAAGGTCGAGAGGGTGAGTGGAAGCGCCGGCGACTATGGAAGCAATGCCGCCTTCGACGAAGCCTTTCAAACCCATGTCTTAGAAGAAGAAGAAGAAGAAATGGCAATGGGGTTTGGAGGAGTGTGGTGAGAATGGCGAGCATATTTAAAGGAAGAAATTGAAGTGGAAGAGGAATAATGAAAGAAGTTTCCTCTGCATGTTTACTCGGTCCTCTCACTCACCAGCGTATCTGGTTATTTGCGCAGGTGGTGTTGTGTGACCAGTCTTTGGTCGTTGGGTTTGACTCAAATAATTTCCAAATTAAGGACTATCTTTCATAACGGCGGACAAACTCAGGAATTTTCCTTTTGACCCACTCTTTCTTTGCTCTAAAAGTTATATATTGTATTTTTTTAATACTAAATAAGTTTATGTTATTTTTTTCATACAATTAAGTTGCATATATATATATATATATATAGCAATACTTTTCTACATTCATTCAGCTTATGCCACGTTCATATGAACATTACTCTTATTTAATATCACATGCTTCTTAGTTACCTTTTTTTAAAAAAAATATGTTATTTTCTCGTATGTTAAGAGTTAAGAGACAAATATATAAGTTCTAGAGATTGAATGGAAAAATAAATCACGAGTTGAATAATGCTGCGGTTGAAATTAGAGCTCAAATTCAATGATGGAGTACTTTGTGGTCCCTACTTACATTGGGAAGACTGGGTCTAATTGACAATTGTAGAACAAGCTCAACCTCAACTCTCTTCCTCTTATCTTAAGTCCTCCCCCCAGAATCTTGGGCCCTAATATCCGGTCAACATTTCAAAATTTTAAAAATTAAAAATTAAGAAAAAATTAAAAGTCCACCAAAAATAATGATTAGGTGTAATGAAAAGAATAGTGCTACAAGTGCCTCTTGTGTCATTTTTGTGTTCCTCTAAAAATGATATGGCTAGGGGTGTTCAAGCGAGTCGGTTATAACTGACTCGCCAACCCGTAATTGCTTATAACCGCTAACTGATTTTGTAGTCGGTTATTAAAAATTGCTAACCGACTAAGGCGGTTGCAGTTAGCGGTAGGAAAATGTGGTTATAACCGATAACCACCTTTATTTATATATAATAATATATATATATATATATATATATATATATATAAACTACTAAATAAAACATCCAAAACCACTGCTTTGCTTCCATTTGGTTTGTATTTTGTAATATGTATCCAGATTTTGGATTTGTCTTTTTAATTTTCTCATTTGTATTTGGATTAATGGATTTAGGGTATGTTTTTTTAGCCATGTTTTTGGGCTAGAATTTATTTGACCAAGAAAGCTATCTTTTTTAGAACATCTTCGCCTTAAACCCTTAAAATAAGACTAAAAATAGCAAATTAAAGGTCCAAAACACTTTAAAAGCCTAAAAGCTCATTTAAAAAAAAAGCTTTAACCGCACGGTTATTGGATTGAATAACCGCTAACCGCTAGTTATAAAATAACTGATAACCGCCCAAGGCGGTTGAGTTACCGGTTATAGCTAATAACCGACGGTTATAACCGTTTGAACACCCCTAGATATGTCTCTTAAAATTACCATTGGACTTGTAATTGATCATATTTTGAATTTTGATCAAATAGTAATTTTAAGAGTCACATCATTCTTGAAGAGACACAATAGTAACACAAGAATGACTTCTATAATTACTTGTAATCAAAACCTAATATAAATTCACATATGGCCACAAATGTTTGGGGACCCATATCTTTAAAATAGAGAAGAGTCGGTCCCTTCTTCTACAAGGGTAAAATAATTATTTTACATTTTTTTTTTAACCATTCTACTTTTGAAAAATAGAGATTCCGCTCTTTTCCATTTCCTTTTCCCAAATGTTTCTGCTTTTCCCTGTTCAGAAACTTAATTATAGCAACTAACATCCAATTAGAATATCCAACGTGCCCGCCCAATATAAGATACTTAAGTGGTGTTAACTGATTAAATAATAAATTTATTTAAAATAAATAAACAATATTAAAGACTTAATCGATAAAATTTGAAATTCAGGAATTAAAAAAGAAAAGTACACACCTTTTTCAAATTACTATTCTAAAATATTGTTAATATTCCTCCGACTATTAATTATGTTAACGTCTTCCTAAAACTATTCAAAAATGTTAATTTAATAAAATATCCTTTATAATTTTTTTAAAAAAAATCCTAAAATAAATAAATAAATAAAAAATTAAAAAGATTTTTTTTAATAAATTTGTTTGGTTTTTTCTGTTTAGTTTTAATTTTTTTTTTCAAATTTATAAAAATATTTTTACCTTATTGAAAATTTGTTAGGGTCATTTTTTTTGCTAGCCTTGGAGAAATTGACAATTTTTTTAGAGAAAATTACACTTTACCTCCCAAAGTTTGGGGCCATTTTTAATTCGACCTCTAATATTTCAATTTTTACAATCTACTCCCTCAAACTTGCCAAACTTTTGCAATTCAGCCATTCCATCAATCAAAACCGCTTTGACTGACGGAACAATGATCACGTGCAACACACATGATCACTTATGACTTTTTTATCCCTAAAATGCCCCCATCCCTTCCAAACATGCACGGTTGGACATTTCAAGTTAAATGTCCACACCATGGCACCCCAGATGACCACACCATGGCAGCCCTAGATGAGCAAACGATGCTAACCCCAGATGAGCACATGAAGGCAACCCAAGATGAGCAGACGAAGGCAACCCCAGGTGAGCAAATGATGGCGCCCAAAGATGAGCAAATGATGGTACCCCAAAATGAGCACACAATGAAAATCACAAATGACCATGCATTGGTAATCTCAAATGACGACATGATGGCAATCTCCATTGACCACACGATGGCAATCTCAGATGAGCACCCGATGGCAACCTCATATGAGCATACAATTGCAACCCCAGATGAAAACAAGATGATAACAACTCCAGAAGTGAACAATGAGCTGCCAAATTCAGAGACACAGCCTAACAAGCGAAAGAAGAAGTCCATTGTATGGGAGCACTTCACCATAGAAACTGTTAGTGCCGGATGTAGACAGACATGCTGAAAGCAATGCAAGCAAAAGTTTTGCATATAGTACTGGTTCTAAAGTTGCTGGTACCAGCCATTTGGAACGATACATTGCCAAGGGGACATGTCCAACACTTTTACATAACCAAGGGCAGAATACCCCGTACACCCCGCAGTCAAGGATGGCAAGAATTGACACTGCCAGTGATCCACCAAAACGACGGTGGTGGTTTGGAAGGGATGGGGGCATTTTAGGGATAGAAAGGCATAAGTGATCACATGTGTTGCACGTGATCACTGTTCTATCAATCAAAACAGCTTTGATTGTAGAAATAGTCAAATTGCAAAAGTTTGATAAGTTTTGGGGGATGGATTGCAAAAATTAAAACATTATAAATCAAATTGAAAATGGTCCCAAGCTTTGAGGGGGAGGGAGGAGGGGGGTAAAGTGTAATTTTTTTTTAAAAAATAGATTATGAGAGATTGGTCGTCTCATTCACTCCACCACAGCGCTAACTTCATTGCACCAAACTTAGCCAAATGAACCACTTCCATTAATCTCACCTTTTTTTTTTCTTCACAATCCATTCAAATATCTCCAACTTTCCTCCCACGTCACAATATTATATCGACACTTGATTTTCAAAATCAAGTGTGAACATAATATATTATGATCGTTAAAAAACACTTTGAGAAAATATATTCATTGGAACATATATGAAGAACCCTAAGAGGAAATAAATATGTTCACAATAAGGACTTCAGTATTAACTCAAAATAAGCATCTAGAGCTCGAGAATAACATTTATATCATACTCCACAAATCGAAATATAACATATATATGTCATAACATTCGTACGTGCTAGTCCTTCAAAGCAAGTTATTCATAATAATCCACATGGTTTTACTAACATTTAAAGAACAACCTTAAGAGTTGTCACTCCGTGCTCAGGACTTCAATCTCGAAAACAAGGACGGAGTTAGGTTGAATACCCCAAGCAGGAAACCCACCAGAACCATAAGCATAATCCGGAGAGCACTGAAAAAATATTAAACAGGAACACAAGATGTTAGATAAGTAATGTTTTAAGTTAACTCAAAATGCATGCCAAATGAACGGCAACAAGACATGGAAGGGACCTGGATTTCAAAAACTTAAAGCAATAATCTTGTGAGGTAGGTCAGCGGCTTCTAAGGTAGTGTGATTTGCGAAGAGTTTAAGATATGGAGATTAGTTAAGGATGAGAGATTCAAAATTTGGGTATTAGTTAAGAAAAATTCAAGAACAGAAGGATATTCCGACAAAGACACAGATCCTACTGAGTTTTAAAGATATAAAACAAAAAGAAGGTTTGATTCAAGCCTTCCCAGTTTGCAACAAATGAGTGTGGTGGTAATAATATGCTTCCAATCTATATGGATTTTATAACCTCAAAAACATCAAATAAATTGACAGTGACAAACAAGTGAAATATGCCAAAAGAGTCGACTTCATAATGAAAGCTTTCCAAAAATTTTCCCCATCTCTCTCAACCAAAGATGACATTATTGAACTTTGAAAAACGTTAGATCCTATTTGACGTGCACAGAAATATAGAAGTCTGAAACAGAAAGTGTAGTGCAGAAGTTGAGGAATTACCCGCAGACGAGCAACTTCTCCCACTTGCATTCCCAGCACACCTTCATCCCATCCTGCAGATTGGTTCAAAAGGGTAAATTAATGACTTCAGAATTTGCATCTTATCAACGGATACAAAACAGTAGCTATCCCTGAAAGACAAACTCCTTAAGTTGAGATATTAAGGTAAAATAAAAATCAGGTTGTAGGTTCACAAGTTTCGCCAATGGCCTTTAGGACAAATGGCACTTCTACCCCCCATTATAGGGGCTTGGAGGTTTCTCCTATTCTTATTCCTCAGTGCAGTGAATTCTCTTTAAACAATCTATAAAGTAAAAACAGAACATGTTCTATATAGAAGCTTTATCTAAAAGATATATCCATTGAGACAGAAACTTTTCCATCCCCTGAAGGAGTAATGGATGAATGTTAAGTGGAAGCTTAAATAGAAATAAAGCATTTCATATCAACCATCTCGAGGAATATGTTGCCAACAAAAATAAAATATGTAACTTCCAACAATGTTTAAACATTAGTTTCTCCTATAAACAGATAAACGTGGTTGCTCCCAAGGTTTAGGCCTTCAACCTAACCGGCACTAAAAAAATTATGAGATCTGCAATTATTATCAGAGAGCAATTAAAGAAGAGGAAAGGGATGATAAAGGTTGTTGGGAAAGAACAAGGCCAAGCTTTTATCCACATTTGGGATTATCATGTTCATCTTTCCAACAAGCAACCAAGTACCTATAGGACTTTTAGGCTATAGAAAAGAAGAAAAGCATACAAGACAGCAATGGCAGCTGAATGGTCATACATTTAAACTTTGTCACTACTTTTGTTTTATTTAAGGAATATGTGAACATTAATCTCAGCATAGTAGAACATAAAATATAATGGGACAGCTACCTTTAATAACAGAACCTTGGCCGATTTTGAAGGTGAATGGCTTCTGTCCAGGATCCTTTGTGCTAAATGAGACAAATATGAACATATATACTCCCCATTAAAAATAGAAATAAAAGCATAGAAAAAGCACAATATAATACCAAGTTGATAATAATAAAAATAGGCTACCAAAAATAAAAGCACAATCCTCACCTCCAAAACTTTTGAGAGAGATCGTTATTTTTCCCTGCGACAAAGAGAACATTAAAGGGCAGGAGAAACAGCAAAAATACAAGTAGACCACTCATCATCCTATTCTACAAATTAGTTGGTGTTTTTCTTACAGAAAAGAGAACCCTAATTCACATACTAAAATAAACAACAATAATAATTAAACACAAAAAGTCTCGGAATGGCATCAAGTAGCTTAATTTCTTCTGAAACAAACAGATGGCAGAACCAACAATGATGAAATAGGGGCACCCAAAGGAGGCAATGGAGGATGTGCTTCTATTCGAATGAAAAAATAAAAAATTACCAAATGAATTGAGAAAAACAAATTATGGTAGAGAAACTTAACTCATACAACTTAGTTGAAGAATCCCACCTACATATTAAAAATAAAGGCTGAAATACATTTTTAGTCCTCGAGATCAGGCCCAACATCCATTTTCGTCCTTGAAATTTTAAAAGTTCCAATTTGTCAATGTTGTCCTTTCGTCCATCAATCATGAATGTCACAGTCGATTATAATCTTACCACGTTATCCTCCCACTAACTACATGAGCAATTCAATTAATTTATTGATGGATTGAAAAAAGAAAAGAAAAATTGATCCTTTGTAATTTTATGAAAAAAAAAAAAAAAAAGAAGAAAAAAGAAAAAATCAGTCTATTGAAGAAGAACAAATGATGATACCTCTCTGATTTGAAAAAGGATCAATTGGTTGATCTATATTTGTCTGCAAATATAAATCAACCACTTGGAGACAAGAGAGAAATCTTCATATTTTGATCTATATTTCGCACACACTCAAAGCATGTGTGCTCCCGTTATGACACAACACCGTGGAGGCGCGTGGCGTAGTGGCAAGAGAGAATGAAGTCATCGGAGGTTAGAAGGATGTCAGTAAGCTTGAGTAAGAGATTGTTGGGATACTGCTGGCTGCAGTGGTCGAAGATGACCTCTGCTTGGGTTCTGTCATAATCCATAAGGAGGTGAAGGTCTGCATCTTCTGGTGGGGTGAGGAAGGAGAGGAGATGTTCCAGTGTTGCGAGGAGTGGGGAGATGATAATATCTCTGGCTGCGGCTTTCATGGCCTGATCGGCGGCCATTATAAATGATAGCCATTAAGTTTAACTAGCTCATTATAAGGGGGGTAATCTCAAATTGTTTCTTGATTGTTGGACTTCATTTTCTCCTAACAACTCCTCCTTTGATATACCTCTCTGATTTGAAAAATCCCACAAAATATTCTCACACCGCTAACTTCCAAAACACATACTCCAACTTAGTAATTAATTACAAATCTTACACCACGAAAACCCACCGGAAAAATCCAATCCAAGAAATCAATCCCATAGTCAATACAAACCCAGATTTGAGCTCGGTTGCCAGCAAAAATGACTAAAATTGGTCAAAACTAAATTAAATTAAATATAAAGCCGAATCAAAAACGGAAACCTCCAAGGACTTTGGTCTTTACAAAAGATCTCATCAAATGGAACCTAAAATGCTGGCTCTTCTCTTTCCCTAAATTTTCTCGGCAACCAAACAGAAAGAGCATTTCCCAAAAAAAAACAATTATGTAAACATTACGTGATTAGGGTTTTTGACGCAGAGAGAGCGATACTAACCGAAACCAGTGCAGTGGACTGTGACGTTCCGACCGGCTACCGGTTTGGGACCTGTTCCGGGCCTCAAAACTTCCTTCTCCACTCCCATCTTTTTTACTGGTGCCGGCTGTTCTTTGCTTACCAAGGTCTTCTTCGGTGTTTAATCCAAGTCGCCAAGCCCTTGAGACTATTTATCGCAATTAACTGCCCTTCGGTCACGTGGTCTGGCAGCGTTTTTTTTTTTTTCCCGAATAATTCATGATCAGTTTATTAATCAATTGGCAACGGGGTTGTGCCCAGACCCTGGTCACCTTT
>NC_081542.1:10705180-10760932 GCF_901000735.1 Corylus avellana
AGAAGGGCGGCCATTGCCACCCAATTTCAGATCCACATCATAAAGAATTCTACTGTGACGGCGCACATCATGGGCTTTCAATGCACTCAAGCTCCGTTCGCCGCCTTTAAACTTATGTTGCACCGGGAATACGAGGTTGCCTCTGACAACATCAACGGCAAGGAAAGAAGACGAAGAAGCCAGCAACAGCAACACCCAACGAGCAAGGCAACTGAGATCCATCCTCTCAAAACCCCCCAAAAAGATTGAACCCAATTTGGGCACGTGGGATTCCGGGTCTATGAGGCAATGGAGACAGAGTAGAGAAATGAGAGGTAAAGGCGACACACAGAGAGACAGAGAGAGGGAGAGAGACCGAATTCAACGTCAGGCTTTACACGTCTTTGATATATAAAAGAGAGAGAGAAAAGAGGAAACGACCGTCTGGTTTTTTCTCTTGGTTTTGGGGTTGGGGGGTTCTCTTCTCTTCTCTCCTCCCTCTCTGTCTATAGGTCTATAGAGGTTACATGTAGAAATAGAATGGTCTGTTTTTTTCGTTTCATTCTTCTTTCATTTTCTTCACGTTTCTCTCTTTCTTACGTCTCTCTTTCTCTCTCTCTCTCTCTCTTTTTTCTAACTCCTTTTCTTTTTCTTTCTTCCCTCTCTCTCTCTCTCTCTCTCTTTTAACTTCTCTCTCAACCCGATCCAGACCGACAGGCATACCCAGATAAATTATTAGATAAAATACGTTATTTTTCGCTCTCATTTATTATAATTATTATATGCTACTTCATATGGAGCCACCATGTTCCCCAACTATTTTTCTCTTTTCTTTCTTTTTAAAAATAATTTTTTAAAAAAAAAAGTTAGGGGTACTAATTTTTTTCCCAAGAGATGCTTATTAAACTGATGTATAACTCATTCATTAGAGAGAAACAAAATAATTAATTAAAAAGAAATGTAACGAGTACCAATGAATGAGCTGTACATCAGTTTAGTAAGACTTTCTTGGTAAAAGATTTAATACCCCTAGCATTTCTCAAAAAAAAAAATTATTTGTCATCCCAACTCGATAAAGTAAATATGTAAAATTCACTATTAAATTTTTTAAAATGATATGATTCATTCAATTTTGTAATCATCTCCATAGTGAATAAATGAATCCACCATTGAATTTTTATGAAGTCCGCAAATATAATGGTAGATTTATTAAAGTTGTAGGATAAATGGAAAAAAATTGATAAAATATTGACGTAAATCATTTCTCTTAAAATTGTAAAACTCATAATTAAGTCCCACAAATTGAATGATAGATTTGCAAACAAAATGGTCCAGAAATAAATGAAGAATTATGTGTAACATACCTTTTTTTTATCTTTTTGCATAAAATAATTAAAATATTAACAAACATCTTTTATCAGAAAACTTATATCAAAACAGTTTTTAAACTAAAACACAAAAAGTATCTCTTAGAAATGATTATCAATCGTCACGGTATTTTAAATAACTTATTATGCCACTTATTTAAATTTTTTTAAAAAAAAAAAAAAAAAATTGTAAAATCGCTTAAAGGCATAATAACAATGAATAATTCTAGAAGTTACTTTTGTGTATTTCTTGTGTCACTCTAAAAATAATGTGACTTCTAAAATTACCATCAGGCTTATGATTGATCATTATTTAAATTTTGATTAAATCGTAATTTTAAAGGAAGTTATAGTGGAGGAGTATTTTTGTCTTTTCACTTTTCAAAGAGACAAAAATATACATTTACTATAACTATAACTAACTGGATATTATCCAATTCAAATGAACTTAACTCAATTTTTTAAAGTCAACTCATTCATAGAGTGACACTGGGAGAACACAAGAGTGATTATGGGTTTGGCTCAAAAAAAAAAAAAAACCTTTTCTTTCTAATTTTTAAAGACTTCATATTTAATTTTACTATCTCTTTTTCCTAAATAAAAAATTAATGAAAAACTTAAAATAAAACTTGGGTGTCATAAAAAAAAGGGTTAAATATCAAATACCCCACTGGGGTTTGATACCTTTATTTTTACTCCCCTAGGGTTTCATTTTTATCACAGGACCCCCATGGGGTTTTGATAAAGGACCAAGTTAGTCCATCCGTTAGTTGACCGTTATGACTGACATGTGGATCAATTAGATGTTGACACATGGCACATATTTAATTTTTATTTTATTTTTTAAAATTAAAAAAAAATGTATTTTTTTAAAAAAAAAAAACAAAAAAAAAAAAGAAAAGAAAAAAAATTGGGGGTGGCTTGGCCATTTGAGCCACCCCCATCTGGCCGGATGGGGGTGGGTCGGCCACCCCCAGTGAGTACAGGGGGTGGTTTTGGCCACCCCCTTGAAGCCCTCCGCCACCCCCAAATGGCCAAGAGCTACCCCCAATTTTTTTTCTTTTTAAAAAAAAAAAAAAAAAATTAAATATGTGCCACGTGTCAACATCTGATTGGTCCACGTGTCAGTCCTAACAGTCAACTAACAGATGGACTAACTTGGTCCTTTATCAAAACCTCAGGGGGGTCATGTGATAAAAATGAAATCTCAGGGGGGTAAAAATAAAGGTACCAAACCCCAAGGGGTATTTGGTATTTAACCCTAAAATAAATTACAAGAAATTTTCTATAATTTTTTTTTTTTTTTTTTACCAAACCTTAAGCAAAAATCTGACACTTATAACACTAGCAGCAGTTTTCCTTTGATTTTTTCTAAGTTAATGGCACAAAATTACTTTTTTTTTTTTCTTTATAAAAATATATTTCCACAATAACTTCTTCTACCTTTTCCAATACAATTAAAATATTATTTCTTTACAAAATACAAGTTCCCTATCTACCTTCATTTTTTTCACAAAATCCTATACAATCCCCAATTAAAGACAAAAAAATAAAAGAGAAGAGAGAAAAGAAAAATATTTATATTAAAATAATGTATAAGGAATCACTTTTGGTTCCATACACTAGCAACCTTTTAAGGTTAGTTAAATACAATGAATCTGATGTGAGTAGGTTTTTGTGATTTTTTTGAAATTTTTTTTAAGAGGGATGATAGGCACCCAACTATTTTGCCCAACTTTAGGCCAACTTTTGCCTTATTTTTTAATTAAAAAAAAAAACAAAATAAAAAATGTGTGAAGCAAAAAAAATGACATTATTATGAAGAAAAATACCATTTTTATTTTTTTAAAAAAAATACCAAATAAAAGAAGGACTAAAAAAAATATTATTGCTTCACACTTTTTTTCATTTTTTATTTTGTTTTCTTTTAAATTAAAAAATAAGGTAAAAATTAGCCCAAAATTATACAAAATAGTTTGACCTTTAACATTTTCTTAAGTGCTTATAACTTGTAACTTATTAGTAATAACTTTCTTTATTGATTTAAGAAAAAAGGAATAAAGGCGTTGACTTTCATATATGTTTGTCCAAAGAATGACAGACTTACGGCAACCTGTTGCGTTGCAGTGTCGGAAAATCAATTCTTGGAAACATCTTCATCCGTGTACTTTTCTTATCCTGTATATTTTCTTTAGTAAACATAAGAATGGGAAAGAGTTTCTCTAACCTATTTATGTAAATATCATGTGTTTTTTTTTTTTTTTACTCGTGAAAAATAGATATTTTTTAAATAATAATAATAAAATTGTAGAAATTTTATTAAAAAAATGCGTGTTTTTTTTCTTTCAATTTTGTTTTTTTTTATTTAAAATAATGTGTTTCTCACATGTAAATATGTAATAAGAATGAGAAAAGATAGAAGAAAGCTGCTGGCTTTATTTGGCAAACAATTCTTTTATTTTCTCCTAAAAACATTAACTTCATCTTTTCATAACATTAAGTTTAAAAATTCATTCTAGTTTTCATACTTTAAAAAATATATAAATAAATTACCATTTTGTGTTTAGGGTTTAATCTAATAAAACTCTCTTCAAAGCCATGTGAATAATGAATATGCAGGTAAATTGTAAGAGGTGCATCTCACACAAATGGTTCTTTCTCTCTAGAATTTTTTTCTCTTTTTTTTTTTAAACAACATTAAGAAAAACTTCAAGAGGATGGAAGATCTCCCCTTTCATGATAGCAGTACTTAATGTCTTCTCTGTAGGCTCATCCGGTCTCCATTTATAGCGGATTACTTTAGATCTAGTTTGTAGTTCTAGATCTAGATCCAGATTTAATCTCTTTAACCTTAGATTTGATCGTCTACTTCGGCCAAGGCTTGTCTTCCAAAGAGATGTATACGATGCCGTACTCCTTCGTTACTGCTTGTGAAGTTTTTGTTTTTTGTTTTTATTTTGTTTGTCCTAGCCTTCGGGTTGAAGATGGAGTAGATCGGCTTAACTCTCACAGCTGAATTTTTCATAATTATATGTTTTATGTTGTAAAAGCTTTATACTCGTGAAATTTTATTAATGAAAGTTCCATATTTTATAAAAAATAAGAACTCTCTTCAAAAAGTCCCATTTGTTTTTTCTTCTTATAAAGTTGTGTTCGGTAGTACAAACGTGGCCTCCCTTGGTTACAAAAACGATAAAGGTTCTTTGCCTTGCTTTTCACGGCAAGACGTCTATAAGACTGCCGGGTCTTTCTATTTTTTGTATATCTTTTTTATAAAAATGACGGAAGGGCAATGATTCACAGCACTCCTGTGCAATTTTTTTTGTTTTTAAATTAAAAAAAAAAAAAATTTGCACACAGCGTGCACATTAAAAAAAATAAAATTTGCACAGGCATGCTGTTTTTATTTACCTATGACGGAAACTTTTAAGGTCGGGTTATTTCGTTTACCCACCTCTTAAAGTCAAAGTTAGAATCCATGCAAATGGATCAAATAAAACTCGGCTTTGTCGTAAATGACATTTACTTATACTCAAGAAAATTCAAACTTTAAACTTAATAAAAAAAATACCATTAAATTCAAAACCTTCACCACTTAGACCTCTTGTTGTTGTCCACATCTTTGGGTTTTCACTTTTATATCTATTTCTATGCCTTTCTTTCTCCATCCATGTATTATGACTTGAATCTCACCAAAGAAAGCTTTCCTAAGATGAAACAAAATAATATAATTTCTTATATGTAATCTCCTTCCTTTTATTTAAGAAAAAAAAAATCCCTTTTTTTAATACTTTTTTGCGTTTGATGTATGATGTACTTGTCACAAATTTGTCACAATCATGAACTTTGACCTTAACAACTCATAAAGATAATAGGCTTTTCTAATGTACTTACACGAGCCACGAGCCTTGCGAAAATTTCCTCCTTTTTTTTTTTTTTTTTTTCATTATTTTAATGGCTTTCAAGATATTATTCATCAATAGAGTTTTGGTGCGTTTGAAATTGTGATTTCGCAGCAATAATTACATTTTTAAAAGATATTATAAAACATAAAGTGTTTGGTATTACGATTTAAAAAACACTTAATTTTTTTTTAAAAAAAAAAATCTACAATTTCTATAAGCAGGTTATGGAGGGCTTATTTGAAAATGCGAGTATTTAAACCAAAATAACAATTTCGCATAATAAATTGTTGGATAATGGATTGGCCACTTAAAAGTCCAACAGATCCCTAGGCCCAGTCCAAGGTGCAAGCCTACTAAAGACAGGCCCAGGCCGAGATATAATCGCTCACCGAAGACATGACAGTCTTTCCATCGAGGGTACAATGGTCTTTTAGCAAATGAAGGAAACCCACGTTTACTAATGAACGTGTCATACGCCCAGCGCCCAAGCAAAGCTCCACGTTCACGAAAACGTGGTACAGCTGTCAAGCACCAAATTAAGACATGTGTACTTGAGGATAACTTAGGAGCCCACATCCAACATAAGCGTGGCTAAGCCACTCTCCAAACCCACGATCTCATGATCGTGGAGTAACCCACAACTCATGATCCACTTCGCCACACATTATGCATAGTGAATTATCGAGAACATGGGGCCGAGAATCACGGAATAACAACCGCTACCTTATGCCTATAAAAGGGAAGCTCTAAGTCATTATCTTGTAATCACAAATCTCTCTCAAACTCAGATAGCTTAATTGCTCTTCCTCTCTCAAATTAACTACTGACTTTGGCATCGGAGCTATCCCTCGCCGCACACCCCGACAACTCTTATCCTAATTTTCTAGTTTTGCAGATCAACAACTCCTCGAATTTTGTGCAGCATCACTCATTGGAAACTATCATCAACAGTTTGGCGCCGTCTGTGGGAAATTTAGATTTTCATCAGTTCTCAACCTAAAAATCCAATATGGTGACTACACGTTCGAGGGATCCTGACCTGAATGCTTCGGGTACATCACTTGATCCGAACCATTGAATCGCTTTATTGGAAGATCATGTGAAGTGTATCTCGAAAACTATGGAGGCCCTGAAGAAGTAGAACGAATATCTTGTTTCCTAACTCACAATGAGAGGGGAACGAGAGCGTGAAGAAAGGCGCAGAGAGAAGCAGCCACACATAGAAGCAAAAAGTTCTGCTCGAGACGCCCATGACACAACTGTCAATTGGGATAATGTCTTTCCTAAATTGCCCAAAAATTGATCATTTCTCTCCTCCAAGGTTAGGAAAAAAACAAAAATAACTCTGAATTTTTTGCAATAAGACAAAAATACTCCAATACATTTAAAAAAAATAAAAAATAAAAAATAAAAAATAAAAATTTCTTTAAGAAAAAAATTTAAATTTCCACAATTTTTTTTTTAATTATTATTTTATTAAGGGTTTTTTTGTCCTTATGTGACATTAACAATTTTTTGTGGTTTGGGAGGATATTGTCAATTAGGGTTTTTAATATATAACAAACTGGCTGTGTCATATTAGAGTCTACTAAAGTCACGTATACAATCATCGCACCATTCCAAAATATATCTAAACGATATTTAGTAAGCTCTCATACGACACATCAAGTTTGTTATATATACTAATAACTCTTATTTTCTCTCAAGTTTTATTAAAGCTCTATCATTTCTCTTATTCTCTCATATGATTTTTAGAAAATAATATCCACCTAAGACAATGAGAACAGTAAAAGAGCACCTAGCAATCTTCTATTTAATAAGTGCACAAGCACATAAATTACATTTTCTTTATATTTAAATTATGTTGTTAGACATTATTGTTGCTTAGACTAAACGTTTATGCATTTATTAAAAATTTGAAGTGATTTTGTTTTCTTGTTATGCATTTAATACATCATCTAGATAGTTGCTCTCGTAAAACTTATAATGCTTTGCGCCTAAGAGAGATCAAAATGTCAAACCTAGCTTTAACGGGTTGGGGGTGTTACACGTACCCTCATCTCACCTCCACATATTTTCTGGGCAGATGTGGTAGTTTCCATTAATTTACTCTCAAATTTTTTTGAACAAATTTTGTAAATACAATGTCACTCTTTTGATAGTCTCATTTACTTAACATTGATTCATTCATTATGATCCTTAGAGCAGTGGCGAAGCCAAGATTTTGGCTAAGATGGGTTAAAAATAAAAAATGAAACTAAACAAAAATAGATTAAAATATTAAAGAATATTATTAATGAAATAAATAAACAATTTAACAAAATTTAATTATTGTCTAAATCATATAAATCTAATTTACAATTTATTTTGTCGCGCCTAGCATTAACTACAATTATATATTTCTTACAATTAAAATATATAACAAAAATTATATATAATCATAAACAATTAATTTAAAAGAGCAATCTAAATATAAAAGCTTAATCAATGTAAAAGTTTGATTACATACTTGAAACTTTTTAAGAAAGATAAATTATCAAAAAATCATTGACATTTTACTCTGTTTTGGGCAATCTTTTCACTATACATCTCTCTTGCTTTAAAAAATAAAAAATAAAAAGTTGACCAATAGATTTGAATTATTGAATAAAAACATTTGGCTAACTCGAAGAACTACTATAATAATAATGACAATAAGATAGAATTGTTGAATTTATTTCAAAGTTAAGTTTTGCAAATCGCAAACGGGTTTTAAAATTTAATTATATACTAAGTAACTTAGTTTGGTTGATTATGTCAATCAACACATAAAAAAGGGTCCTTTTAAGTCTATAAGGGGTAGCTCGTAGATTGCACTTTATGAAGCGGATGTCACTAGCTAGTTCGAATCTCGAATCTCCCTTCTCTTGCGTGAACATATCAAAAATAAAAAATAAAAAAACTTAAAAAAAAAAATAAAACATACATAAAAAGTAACAAAACATTTTCTTTTTTTTTTTCCCTCTCATTTATGTTCATTTAACGAAAAGGCTGGTACAAAACACTCGTTTAAGCCTTTTTGTCAATTTGAAAATCGCGAGGTTCGCAACATGCAAGACTAAGGGCTTGTTTGTTAAACCTTCCACCATCTCTCTACATTCCCCCATATTTCACCACATTGTTCACTTCATTTTTTTCAAAAAAAACATTATTACTTTTATATCAAATTATTCTTTCTTTATTACTATTCAAATAAAGAAAATCACTACAAAACAAAATTTTTCACTTTTCAATATCACCTTTTTATTTTTCTATACCAATCATTATTTTATTTTATTTTTTATTTTTTTACACCTAAACAATGAGGTGGTGTTTGGTGTTGTTTGCCAAACACCACCTAACACAGTCAACTAAAGTTTTGGTCAGCTCAATCTTTTCATTATTTAAATGGTACGTTTTGTCATTTATCTATCAACATAACACAGTGTTTGGTTTCATGTCTATTTTCTTCTTTCTTTAAATCTCAATTCTCTTACTTTCGGAAAAGTTTTGGCGGTGTAAATGTGTAATGCAGATGTCACCTACTCGATGAGTGGCTGAGGATGGGCAACCAAAATATCCAGAGAATTTCAACCGAAAATAAGGAAAGGGGGCAAATTCAGCCTCTCGAACCCCACCCCCCTTGCCAGGTAGGGTGGATTTTGATTGAATTATTTGGTGGGGAAAATGGGATCTTTTTCACTTTACAGTTTTGTTTTAATTCCTTCACATTTTTCTTGCTCTTTCATACTTTTTTTTTTCTAAAAGGCATACAAGTGGAAATCATCTCTCCCCTTGAAAGTATTTAATATATAGAGACAGCCCACCACCATTTGAAAATCAAAAAAAAAAATAATAATAATTGTTTATCTTTGTTCCTGTAATTTGATTATAAATTTATAATCTCACTATAATTAATTTCATCACAAATCCTTGAATAGCTTCCGGACTTGTTCTAGTGTGACAAAGAGCACCACAGTGAATGGACCCTGCCTTGAGATCGTAGGGATGAAACCCTTATACAAAGCCATCAATCCCTCCGCCTTCACCGTCTTCACCGCGCAATCCAACGCACCGGAGTAAGGTGGCGCCGGCGCCCCCGCCTCCATCTTCATGCTCATCACCCTTGTCTTTATCACGTCGATCGGGTTCGACGCCACCGCCGCCACAAACCCGGCTGCAAAGCTTGCCGCCACGTGGGTTCCAATCCCGTCGCCCAACACGCCCCTCTCCAAGATCATCTCCTTCGCCTGATCGTACGACGCCAGCTGCGACGCCGTCACAATCATCGCCCGGTTCACCGTAAGCGCCGAGCCGCGCCACAGGCTGCCAATTCCCTCCTGCTTTGACATTCGAGCGATTGCGTCAATCACGCTCTTGTAGTTCCGGCGCTGGTCCTTGGGGAGGCGTCCGTCGGCCTGCATGCGGACCATCGCCACGTCAGCAGGGTTGCCTACGGCGGCACCTACACCGCCGGCAATAAGCCCAGCGGAGATCTTGCGGGTGAGGGGCAAATTATTACCCGACTCCGAACCCGAATTATGACTCCATTTTCGCTTGAGAATGTCGTAGAGCCCCATGCGGGTGGTGGAGTAGAGCGTTTGGCGGAGGACGGTGGCGGAGACTCCGGAAAAGAGAGCGGCCATGCCTTCGGCCTGGACGATTCTTGCGCCTATGGAGATGGGTCCAACGCGGGGTGGTGGTGGTGGAGCAACGTGTAGAGACATGTTATATCCGGTGGAGCTTCCCGCGAGTGCAGGGCGATAGGCGGGATTTGGGAGGTGGGGTTCGCCGTGAAGCTGCATGCGGACCTTGATAAGGTCGAGAGGGTGAGTGGAAGCGCCGGCGACTATGGAAGCAATGCCGCCTTCGACGAAGCCTTTCAAACCCATGTCTTAGAAGAAGAAGAAGAAGAAGAAGAAGAAGATATGGAAATGGGGTTTGGAGGAGTGTGGTGAGAATGGCGAGCATATTTAAAGGAAGAAATTGAAGAGGAAGAGGAAGAGGAATAATGAAAGAAGTTTCCTCTGCATGTTTTACTTGGTCCTCTCACTCATCAGCGTATCTGGTTATTTGCGCAGGTGGTGTTGTGTGACCAGTCTTTGGTCGTTGGGTTTGACTCAAATAATTTCCAAATTAAGGACTATCTTTCATAACGGCGGACAAACTCAGGAATTTTCCTTTTGACCCACTCTTTCTTTGCTCTAAAAGTTATATATTGTATTTTTTTAATACTAAATAAGTTTATGTTATTTTTTTCATACAATTAAGTTGCATATATATATATATATATATATATATATATATAGCAATACTTTTCTACATTCATTCAGCTTATGCCACGTTCATATGAACATTACTCTTATTTAATATCACATGCTTCTTAGTTACCTTTTTTAAAAAAAATATGTTATTTTCTCGTATGTTAAGAGTTAAGAGACAAATATATAAGTTCTAGAGATTGAATGGAAAAATAAATCACGAGTTGAATAATGCTGCATTTGAAATTAGAGCTCAAATTCAATGATGGAGTACTTTGTGGTCCCTACTTACATTGGGAAGACTGGGTCTAATTGACAATTGTAGAACAAGCTCAACCTCAACTCTCTTCCTCTTATCTTAAGTCCTCCCCCCAGAATCTTGGGCCCTAATATCCGGTCAACATTTCAAAATTTTAAAAATTAAAAATTAAGAAAAAATTAAAAGTCCACCAAAAATAATGATTAGGTGTAATGAAAAGAGTAGTGTTACAAGTGCCTCTTATGTCATTTTTGTGTTCCTCTAAAAATGATATGGCTAGGGGTGTTCAAGCGGGTCGGTTATAACTGACTCGCCAACCCGTAACTGCTTATAACCGCTAACTGATTTTGTAGTCGGTTATTAAAAATTGCTAACCGACTAAGGCGGTTGCAGTTAGCGGTAGGAAAATGTGGTTATAACCGATAACCGCCTTTATTTATATATAATAATATAAATATATATATTAAATATTTATATTAATAAACTACTAAATAAAACATATAAAACCACTGCTTTGTTTCCATTTGGTTTGTATTTTGTAATATGTATCCAGATTTTGGATTTGTCTTTTTAATTTTTTCATTTGTATTTGGATTAATGGATTTAGGGTATGTTTTTTTAGCCATGTTTTTGGGCTAGAATTTATTTGACCATGTTTTTTTTTTTTTTTTTTTTTTTCATCTTTTTTAGAACATCTTCGCCTTAAACCCTTAAAATAAGACTAAAAATAGCAAATTAAAGGTCCAAAACACTTTAAAAGCCCAAAAGCTCATTTAAAAAAAAAGTTTTAGCCGCACGGTTATTGGATTGAATAACCGCTAACCGCTAGTTATAAAATAACTGATAACCGCCCAAGGCGGTTGAGTTACCGGTTATAGCTAATAACCGACGGTTATAACCGTTTGAACACCCCTAGATATGTCTCTTAAAATTACCATTAGACTTGTAATTAATCATATTTTGGATTTTGATCAAATAGTAATTTTAAGAGTCACATCATTCTTGAAGAGACACAATAGTAACACAAAAATGACTTCTATAATTACTTGTAATCAAAGCCTAATATAAATTCACATATGGCCACAAATATTTGGGGACCCATATCTTTAAAATAGAGAAGAGTCGGTCCCTTCTTCTACAAGGGTAAAATAATTATTTTACATTTTTTTTTTAACCATTCTACTTTTGAAAAATAGAGATTCCGCTCTTTTCCATTTTCCTTTTCCCAAATGTTTCTGCTTTTCCCTGTTCAAAAACTTAATTATAGCCACTAACATCCAATTAGAATATCCAACATGCCCGCCCAATATAAGATACTTAAGCGGTGTTAACTGATTAAATAATAAATTTATTTAAAATAAATAAACAATATTAAAGACTTAATCGATAAAATTTGAAATTCAGGAATTAAAAAAGAAAAGTACACACCTTTTTCAAATTACTATTCTAAAATATTGTTAATATTCCTCCTACTAACGTTTTCTTTAAACTATTCAAAAATGTTAATTTAACAAAATACCCTTTATATATATATATATAAAATCCTAAAATAAATAAATAAATAAATAAACTTAAAAAGAGTTTTTTTTAATAAATTTTGTTGGTTTTTTCTGTTTAGTTTTTATTTTATTTTTTCAAATTTATAAAAATATTTTTACCTTATTGAAAATTTGTTAGGGTCATTTTTTTTTTGTTTGCTAGCCTCGGAGACATTGACAATTTTTTTAGGAAAAATTACACCTTACCCCCCAAAGTTTGAGGCCATTTTCAATTAAACCTCAAATATTTCAATTTTTGCAATTCAACCCCCCAAACTTGCCAAACTTTTGCAATTCGGCAATTCCGTCAGTCAAAGCGGCTTTGACTGACGGAACAGAGATCACGTGCAACACACGTGATCACTTATAACTTTTTTATCCCTAAAATGCCCCCATCCCTTCCAAACACGCATGGTTGGACATTTCAGTTAAATGTCCACACCATGACCACACCATGGCAGCCCTAGATGAGCAAACGATGCCAACCCCAGATGAGCACATGAAGGCAACCCAAGATGAGCAGACGAAGGCAACCCCAGATAAACAAATGATGGCGCCCAAAGATTAGCAAATGATGGTACCCCAAAATGAGCATACAATGGAAATCGCAAATGACCATGCATTGGTAATCTCAAATGACGACATGATGGCAACCTCCATTGGCCACACGATGGCAATCTCAGATGACCACCCGATGGCAATCTCAAATGAGCACCCGATGGCAACCCCAGATGAAAACAAGATGATAACAACAACTCCAAAAGTGAACAATGAGCTACCAAATTCAGAGACAGCCTAACAAGCGAAGGAAGAAGTCCATTGTATGGGAGCAATTCACCATAGAAACGGTTAGTGCTGGATGTAGACAGGCATGCTGTAAGCAATGCAAGCAAAAGTTTTGCATATAGTACTGGTTCTAAAGTTACTGGTACCAGCCACTTGAAACGACACATTGCCAAAGGGACATGCCCAGCACTTCAAAGTAACGAGGGGTAGAATACCCCGCACACCCTGCGGTCAAGGATTGCGAGAATTGGCACTACCAGTGATCCACCAAAACGACGGTGGTGGTTTGGAAGGGATGGGAGTATTTTAAGGATAGAAAGGCATAAGTGATCACGTGTGTTGCACGTGATCACAGTTCTGTCGGTCAAAGTCTTGACCGACAGAATGATCGAATTGCAAAAGTTTAACAAGTTTAAAGGAGTGAATTGCAAAAATTAAAACATTGGACGTCGAATTGAAAATAGCCCCAAAATTTTGGGGAGGGGGGGTAAAGTGTAATTTTTCCATTTTTTAAGTAGATTATGAGAGATTGGTCGTCTCATTCACTCCACCACAGGGCCGACTTCGTTGCACCAAACTTAGCCAAATGAACCACTTCCATTAATCTCACCCTTTTTTTTTCTTCACAATCCATTCATATATCTCCACCTTTCCTCCCACATCACAATATCATATCGACACTTGAACATAATATATTATGATAGTTAAAAAACGCTTTGAGAAAATAGATTCATTGGAACATATATGAAGAACCCTAAGAGGAAATAATATGTTCACAATAAGGACTTGAGTATTAACTCAAAATAAGCATCTAGAGCTCGAGAATAACATTTATATCACACTCCACAAATCAAAATATAACATATATATGTCATAACATTCGTACATGCTAGTCCATCAAAGCAAGTTATTCAGAATAAACCACATGGTTTTACTAACATTTACCGAACGGCCTTAAGAGTCATCACTCCGTGCTCAGGACTTCAATCTCGAAAACAAGGACGGAGTTAGGTTGAATACCCCAAGCAGGAAACCCACCAGAACCATAAGCATAATCCGGAGAGCACTGAAAAAATATTAAATAGGAACACAAGATGTTAGATAAGTAATGTTGTGAGGCAGATCGGCAGCTTCTAAGGTAGTGTGATTCGCGAAGAGTTTAAGATATGGAGATTAGTTGAGTATGAGAGATTCAAATTTTGGGCATTAGTTAAGAAAAATTCAAGAACAGATGGATATTCCGACAAAGACACAAATCATACTGAATTTTAAAGATATAAAACGAAAAGAAGGTTTGATTCAGGACTTCCCAATTTGCAACAAATGAGTGTGGTGGTAATAATATGCTTCCAATCTATATGGATTTTATAACCTCAAAAACATCAAATAAATTGATAGTGACAAACAAGTGAAATATGCCAAAAGAGTCGACTTCATAATGAAAGCTTTCCAAAAAATTTCCCCATATCTCTCAACCAAAGATGACATTATTGAACTTTGAAAAACTTCAGATCCTATTTGACGTGCACAGAAATATAGAAGTCTGAAACAGAAAGTGTAGTGCAGAAGTTGAGGAATTACCCGCAGACGAGCAACTTCTCCCACTTGCATTCCCAGCACACCTTCATCCCATCCTGCAGATTGGTTCAAAAGGGTAAATTAATGACTTCAGAATCTGCATCTTATCAACAGATACAAAACAGTAGCTATCCCTAAAAGAAAAACTCCTTAAGTTGAGATATTAAGGTAAAATAAAAATCAGGTTGTAGGTTCACAAGTTTCGCCAATGGCCTTTGGGACAAATGGCACTTCTACCCCCCATTATAGGGCCTTGGAGGTTTTTCCTATTCTTATTCCTCAGTGCAGTGAATTCTCTTTAAACAATCTATAAAGTAAAAATAGAACATGTTCTATATAGAAGCTTTATCTAAAAGATATATCCATTGAGACAGAAACTTTTCCATCCCCTGAAGGAGTAATGGATGAATGTTAAGTGGAAGCTTAAATAGAAATAAAGCATTTCATATCAACCATCTCGAGGAATATGTTGCCAACAAAAATAAAATATGTAACTTCCAACAATGTTTAAACATTAGTTTCTCATATAAACAGATAAACATGGCTGCTCCCAAGGTTTAGGCCTTCAACCTAAACGGCACTAAAAAAATTATGAGATCTACAATTATTATCAGAGAGCAATTAAAGAAGAGGAAAGGGATGATAAAGGTTGTTGGGACAGAGCAAGGCCAAGCTTTTATCCACATTTGGGATTATCATGTTCATCTTTCCAAGAAGCAACCAAGTACCTATAGGACTTTTAGGCTATAGAAAAGAAGAAAAGCATACAAGATAGCAATCGCAGCTGAATGGTCATACATTTAAACTTTGTCACTACTTTTGTTTTATTTACGTGAACATTAATCTCAACATAGTAGAACATAAAATATAATGGGACAGCTACCTTTAATAACAGAACCTTGGCCGATTTTGAAGGTGAATGGCTTTTGTCCAGGATCCTTTGTGCTAAATGAGACAAATATGAACATATATACTCCCCATTAAAAATAGAAATAAAAGCATAGAAAAAGCACAATACAATACCAAGTTGATAATAATAAAAATAGGCTACCAAAAATAAAAGCACAATCCTCACCTCCAAAACTTTTGAGAGAGATCGTTATTTTTCCCTGCGACAAAGAGAACATTAAAGGGCAGGAGAAACAGCAAAAATACAAGTAGACCACTCATCATCCTATTCTACAAATTAGTTGGTGTTTTTCTTAAAGAAAAGAGAACCCTAATTCACATACTAAAATAAACAACAATAATAATTAAACACAAAAAGTCTCAGAATGGCATCAAGTAGCTTAATTTCTTCTGAAACAAACAGATGGCAGAACCAACAATGATGAAATAGGGGCACCCAAAGGAGGCAATGGAGGATGTGCTTCTATTCGAATGAAAAAATAAAAAATTACCAAATGAATTGAGAAAAACAAATTATGGTAGAGAAACTTAACTCATACAACTTAGTTGAAGAATCCCACCTACAATTAAAAATAAAGGCTGAAATACATTTTTAGTCCTCGAGATCAGGCCCAACATCCATTTTCGTCCTTGAAATTTTAAAAGTTCCAATTTGTCAATGTTGTCCTTTCGTCCATCAATCATGAATGTCACAGTCGATTATAATCTTACCACGTTATCCTCCCACTAACTACATGAGCAATTCAATTAATTTATTGATGGATTAAAAAAAAAAAAAATTGATCCTTTGTAATTTTATGAAAAAAAAAAGAAGAAAAAAGAAAAAATCAGCCTATTGAAGAAGAACAAATGATGATACCTCTCTGATTTGAAAAAGGATCAATTGGTTGATCTATATTTGTCTGCAAATATAAATCAACCACTTGGAGACAAGAGAGAAATCTTCATATTTTGATCTATATTTCGCACACACTCAAAGCATGTGTGCTCCCGTTATGACACAACACCGTGGAGGCGCGTGGCGTAGTGGCAAGAGAGAATGAAGTCATCGGAGGTTAGAAGGATGTCAGTAAGCTTGAGTAAGAGATTGTTGGGATACTGCTGGCTGCAGTGGTCGAAGATGACCTCTGCTTGGGTTCTGTCATAATCCATAAGGAGGTGAAGGTCTGCATCTTCTGGTGGGGTGAGGAAGGAGAGGAGATGTTCCAGTGTTGCGAGGAGTGGGGAGATGATAATATCTCTGGCTGCGGCTTTCATGGCCTGATCGGCGGCCATTATAAATGATAGCCATTAAGTTTAACTAGCTCATTATAAGGGGGGTAATCTCAAATTGTTTCTTGATTGTTGGACTTCATTTTCTCCTAACAACTCCTCCTTTGATATACCTCTCTGATTTGAAAAATCCCACAAAATATTCTCACAAAGCTAACTTCCAAAACACATACTCCAACTTAGTAATTAATTACAAATCTTACACCACGAAAACCCACCGGAAAAATCCAATCCAAGAAATCAATCCCATAGTCAATACAAACCCAGATTTGAGCTCGGTTGCCAGCAAAAATGACTAAAATTGGTCAAAACTAAATTAAATTAAATATAAAGCCGAATCAAAAACGGAAACCTCCAAGGACTTTGGTCTTTACAAAAGATCTCATCAAATGGAACCTAAAATGCTGGCTCTTCTCTTTCCCTAAATTTTCTCGGCAACCAAACAGAAAGAGCATTTCCCAAAAAAAAACAATTATGTAAACATTACGTGATTAGGGTTTTTGACGCAGAGAGAGCGATACTAACCGAAACCAGTGCAGTGGACTGTGACGTTCCGACCGGCTACCGGTTTGGGACCTGTTCCGGGCCTCAAAACTTCCTTCTCCACTCCCATCTTTTTTACTGGTGCCGGCTGTTCTTTGCTTATCAAGGTCTTCTTCGGTGTTTAATCCAAGTCGCCAAGCCCTTGAGACTATTTATCGCAATTAACTGCCCTTCGGTCACGTGGTCTGGCAGCGTTTTTTTTTTTTTCCCGAATAATTCATGATCAGTTTATTAATCAATTGGCAACGGGGTTGTGCCCAGACCCTGGTCACCTTTTATCGGTTGCCAAATTTTTAACTTTAACTTTTCACACGCTTTGACCATCTTACCCTTATCTTTTTCTGGACACCTTTTTGAGGTTTTTTTCTTGACAATACCCGGAAGCACGAAAAAGACTTTCCCCTAGCCAGCTCAACCATTAGGCGAGTTAGGCGGTCGCCTATGACCTAAGGCTCCCAATTAAAAAATATTAATCTAAAAAAATTTTCATAAAAAATAAATTAAAACTCTTATTACTCTCCATATTCTTTAATTAAGGCCTATAATCATGGTAAATAAGTAATTTAAAAAATGCCTCAGTTTAATAAGGTCCACTAATTAATGAATCCTAATAAAACAATTTCCATAAAAAATAATTCAACACCTAATGGCCGTTTCCATAAAAAAATAAAAAATTAAACACAGTCAATATATATGCTTAAATTAAAGCCCATAATTTCAAAAATGCATTAATATCATGCCTCATGGAAAAAGATCCTCTCCATTTCAAAATTCCTCAATTTTCTCCATTTAGTCTATTTTGAAGGGTATTGCATTTAATGCACTAACATCATTAAAACTTTTGAACAATATTACCCTTCAAAATGCACTAAATAAAGGAAATTGAGGAATTTTGCAATGGAGAGGATCCGTTTCCCAGTTTTTAATAAGGCCCCCTAATTAATGAATCCTAATAAAACAATTTCCATTAAAAAAAAATTCAACACCTAATGGCCGTTTCCATAAAAATAAAAATAATAATAATTAAACACAGTCAATATATATGCTTAAATTAAGGCCCATAATTTCAAAAATGCATTAATATCATGCCTCAATTTAATAAGGCCCCCTAATTAATGAATCTTAATAAAACAATTTCCATAAAAAAAAAAAAAATAAAATAAAATTCAACACCTAATGGCCGTTTCCATAACAAAAAATAATAATAATAATAATTAAATACAGTCAATATATATGCTTAAATTAAGGCACATAATTTCAAAAATGCATTAATATCATTTGATTCTCTATCATTCTAAAATAAATAAGGCTTAACAAATTAATATCAATAAATAAGAAAATTAAATAACAATAAAGATATTTTTAAATAAAACACAAAAGCGAGAAAAATAACTTTTAAATAAAAATATAATAAATATTAAAATAAATATTATTTAATTAATATTAAAATATACTAATAAAAAAAAAAAAAAAAAAAAAAGCCCCACTAAAACTTTTCGCCTATGGCCTCAAAATATATCCGGCCGGCCTGTCACCCCCTGCGCTCCGAATGAGTTGGTGATCTGTTTTTGGTAGTCGAAAGTCTGAAACCCAACCCAACCACCGCCGGATCAGACCAGAGTTGGCAAAGAAATGAACGAGAGAGAGAGAGAGGCTTGGGTTGTGGAAAGTGGCGAGAATTATTTTGATGGGTGGAGTAGAGAGGAAAGAGCAGAGGAGTATATATATATATATATATAGATGGAGAGAAGGATGGCAAAGAAGAAGGAGATGAGTCGTGAAAAAGGGAGGTCTTCCGCTTTTCTAGAATTTTAGGAGTGTGTGCCGTGTGGGAGCAGTGTTTCAGTTCCGATCATCCTCAATATCTTTTAATCGTTTACTCATTAAAGAATTTCTTTCTACACTTTTAATTATTAAAAGATAAAAGATAATGTATGTCCAACTATTATCACTCTTTTTGCAATGTATTTTTTAAAATTCACAATCTCAATATAGTGTATTTAAATTTTTATTTCTTTTCAATGTGTCATTTTTGTTAAGATTTTCTATTAAATTCTAACAAAATTCTCAAAATACCTCTTTTTATATATATATATATATATATATATATATTTAAAATTTTTTGCAAAGATTGAGGCATAAGTATTTTTGTAAATAACATTAAATTCGGACCAACATCTTAAACTTTACAATTTTATTCCTAAAACAAATGAGGGTGTATTGGAAATTTTAACTCCTATGTTGGGAGTTAATGAAAAATCCTAACGGATGGGTAACATTAAAAACAATTAAAATATGGATACACTGAATTGAGAAAAATTAAACTTTAAAGGATATTGCAAAAGTGGTGATAATTTAAGAGGGTTAAGTGAAGTTTATCCTAAAAATTATCAAGGTCTTCCAAAAAAAAAAAAAACCTTTAAAATATCAAATTAAAAAAATAAAAATAAAAATAAAAAGCCAGTGTGTGGAAATTTGAATTTTTTTTTCTTTTTTCTTTTTTCTTAAAAAGCCTCCCCATTTGTTTCAATTGAAATTGATGGAACTTGAACCCTAGCAGAAGTCAAATAATTTTCAAAGTTAAACTCTTAGACTCTTAGTCAAGAGCGGAACAAACATACTCGTTGGAGAGTCTTTGGCAACCCAAAAAAGTTGTAATATTCTTACAAAAATATTATTTTTATGTCATGGCTCTTCAATGGTGAATTTTTACCCCCTAGATAGCTAGATGATTTAACTTTCTATAGTTATAAATGTCCATAGCAAATTAGAAAACTTTTGTATTTGAAAGGAAAATTATTTTTAAAGGTAATTTTATAGACATGTAACTTTTGTATACAATTATGACTGATGAGTTATTATGAAACTTATAAAAATAATTTTAAGACTTGTCTGCTTTTATTTTCTATAAACCAACGAGCATACATAGAAGAACTATATATTTATATTTTCTAATTGTAACTATATATTTTTATTTATTTACATAGGTTTAGAACTTACATAAAAAATGTTGGTTCCACCCCTATTCATAGTCGCCATCGATTTTTATGTCGTAGTATCTCCATCAAAACATATTCTTCTAGTTCATTGAGCACACTTCGAAATGTTGCAACTATTGCTTCATAGCAAAATGAGCATTGTTCAAAGAAAAGAAAGATAAGCATTTCTCAACGGGTGCAATGCGGTTTATCTTAAGAAGATAATCAATGTAAGATTTGCTTTTTGACGCATTGGCTAGTGCTAAACAAGAGCTATTTTAGCAAGATCTTGAGGTTCGAGCTATTCCAAAACTTCCCACTTGCCGTAGTTTATAGTTTGCTTACAAACACATTTGGCCAAAGTGGTGGCTAAACCACTCCCCATGGCCCATTTCCCAACAGCCCGGGGTCGGCACTGTAGCTGGAACGGTACTGTTCTAGCTACAGTGCCATCTGATAGTTGCAGGCTGCTAAGTCAAAAATGCACACAGTTTTCAACAAAAAAACTTAAATTATTCACTTCCCACACCCCAACCAACAACCGAATAATGACAACTTAAATTATTATTATTATTATATATATATATATATATAAAATAAAAAAAGGAGGAGAAAGATCGGAGTGGTTCCAGTCACCCCTTGGCCAAAATGGGGTGGCCGGACCACCCCATTTTTGGCCAATGGGGTGGCTTCTTTTTTCATTTTTTTATTATTTTATATTTTTCATTTTTTTTTTTAATAATAATTTAAGTTGTCATTTTCTGGTTGTTGGTTGGGGTGTGGAAAGTGAATATTTTTAGTTTTTCTGTTGAAAACTGTGTGCATTTTTGACTGAGCAGCCTGCAACTATCAGATGGCACTGTAGCTGGAACAGTACCGTTCCAGCTACAGTGACGGCCCCAGGCTGTTGGCAAACGGGGCCCATAATTTTGTGTATGACATTGACATTTTTTTGGTAGTTTATGAGACATTGACAATAAGGTGCTAGTTCGAGGGGGTATATATATTTTTTCCATATTATATTAAAAGGTATGAGGAGGTAGTTAATCGCCGCCTCTGCCTACCCTACCACCACTAACCCCCATTATGGGCGGTTAGTGGGGAGGGTCGAAAGGGGTGATGAACCACCCAGGGCCTTTAGTGGCCGAACCACCTACATGCGCAATGGAAAGAACAATCCTAGAGATTTTTGCATCAAGATAAACAATGGTAGATTTAAAATTAAATTCACAAATTTGTGATACTTACGATCGAGTTTGGCCCCTCCTAAGCATGTAGGGATATAGAACCTTGCCTGAAATTCTTTTTGCATGTTGAATGATGATGGACATGTTCTTGATGCTCTTGAGGAATTGATTCAACCTTCAGATTTTGTATTTTATTATTGAATATGAGAGTGTGGACTCACAAAAATATTCTCGATTCCAGAGAATAGCTAGAAATATAAACTTGAGAAAATAAATTCTCTCTTTAATATTTGTCACAACTCTTGTGCACTCACAAGTATTTATGATTCTCTGGAATCCTCTATTTATAGATTTGGGTTTACTTGCAGGGGAAAAAAAAAGCATTATAGAATCCTAGTAGACTTAGAATTACTACTCCTAATAAACTAGGAGTCATTGTTCAGCCACACTCCCCATGTGCTACTTAGGGCCTTTTCCATGAAACCTAAGGCTTAGGCTTGTGTTTTATTTCATTGGCCAAATAATATTTTAACTTTGCTTAGCATCTCCAACAACATTAGGTAATTTACCTAGTGAAAAAGTACAATTCTTTACTTTAGCTATTATTTTTTCACTATACACTCCAACAGATTCTCTATTCCATTATCTACTTGCTTTAAAATATTATTTCTCGTTCTTTTTTTATTCTATTACTGTGAACACTTAATTAAATGGAAAAAACAAACACCTATATATAAATCATTCATAAAAAACAAAAATAAGCACAATGAGGAACATTCATCTCACATGCAGGTACTAATTCTTAAAATTAATAACATAAATAAATTTTTTCATCCAACTGCAATTGATTTGTTTCCATCTGTGTGTTTCCATGAAATAAATTTTCTCTGCATTCAATTTTTTCATCCAACTGTATGAAGAAATTTTGTGAGTGAGAGAGATAAATTTTGTGTTTGAAAGAGAGACGTAGCAGATGTAAAGAGGTGTTTAGATGAAATAAAAGATGTTGGGTGAAAAAATGTGAAATAAAGAAACAATAAACAAAAGAAAAATAAACAATATTTTATTTATCTAGTGTGCTACAATGAATAACTCCAAATTGCTATTCACGGTATCAATGTAACTATTCTAGCGAATGGGAAGCTACCTTGTTGGAGTTAAAAAAAAGAGCAATAATAACTAAATATAGCTAATATTAATCTTTTAGCTAAGCTGTTAAAGATGCTCTGGAATTAAATCTAGCGCAATACTCTTTTAATTGCCTAAGCCTTTAGAAATTAAATTCTTAAATCCAACCAACTCCAAATAACAAGCAACATAGGAATTAAATTTTTTTGCCTTTTATAAAATAAGACAACACAAATAAATACATACATAACTGAGGCCGAAACAACTAGTCAATTTACATTAGCTCAATGAAAGACCTAAAGGGAAAAATACAATTAGCTCCAATAGACCTATGACACTTATCATCTATGACTTGCCACACAACACTATTAATCACAATTGATTTCATTAAACAAATGCGATTGTACTCTAATATGTATTTTTGAATTAATCAAGTAATACTCGTAGCTTACTCATTTATTACATGTTACCCCTCCATGGAATCATTCCGTAGTTGAATCAAAGTCTATACATTGTCACTTTATTCACTACCTCTTTTCCTTAAGTACCCGATTTAATTACATGATTATCCTTTTGTACGTTGTGAGACTCCATCTCACATTATACATATAAGTTTCAATAAATCCCATTGAAACACTCAAACTCGAGCTTTGGAATAATCATTCACATTAAATCTAAACTAAGAAAAATATTCCTTAATTCTTGACAAATGACTTTGATTCGTTCTTGAAGATGGTGTTCCAACAATGCTACATGTAATCACCCAATGCACAAAGATGTTGATCATAGAAATATCTCACTCATAGACACATCAAGTGACCTACACTTTACATCTAATTTCATGATCTTGTTAGGATTTAGATTAATTGTTATAAGTCGTCGTGCAAGTACATCATTATTTATGACAATGTTAAAAAAATGATGACTCAAGTAGTCCGTTCGGTGTTTGGCACTACTTTGCTCCTACATCAACATTCAACCTGAAACCCACTTGCTTTTCCTAATAAAGACAAGTTGTTGGGGTTGACATGTTATAGTCTAGAATGATTTCTTAGTTTCATTTATGACTACAAGCAATCTTTTGTATAAGTTACAAAGGCCTATAACTATGATCTTTTGTGTGATAATTCATTTACTCATACAATAATCAAATACAATGTAATTTATGGACCATACATGTATATAATATGAAAATATTCAAACATATGTATATATGTAAAACATTAATGTATATGTCAAATGTTCAATAATAAAATATGGGAATAAACAATATTATTCAATTATAATCAAAGTACTATCCAACCAATTAGATCTTTGAACACCAATCCTAACCGGCAAAACTACCCCCAAATGGTCACATAGTGTTCAACTACCCTCATATATGGCCGAAGGGGGTGGCCAAACCATCCCCCGGCCATTTGTGCATGGGGGTGGCCGAACCACTCCCATTAGGCTAAGGTGGCTTGGTTTTTCATTTTTTAAAAATATTTTTCTTTTTTGTTGTTTTATATTTAAATTTTTTGTATAATTTTAAGAATATTTTTAATTTTATGAAAAATATTTTTGTCATTGATGAACATTACTTTTTTCTTTTTGTAATTTAGAGGGGACATTGAGACAATTGGTAGTCTAAGGAGACATTGACAATGTAATGATAATTTGGAGAATGTATGTGGCACTTACAAATCATGTTTCAAAACAGTCTGAAACAAGCTTTGAAAGTAGACTTAAAACACCAAAATAGGCTCATAGCTAAGGACAAAGTTTTCTTCTAAATTGGGTTGAAGGAAATTCCTCAAACCTATTCTATAAAAATAACATGTGTCATTTAGATATGTCATTTTTATAGAATAGGTTGGAGGAAAACTTTATCCAAGCGAGAGGTTAGGGAAGAAATAACCTCTTGCCCTGTATGGATAGGCAGTATCTCAAAATTGTCCACCGCCTAAGATGGTGGAGGAAATTCCAAACCAACCCAATTTCCAAACTAGGTTGGAAGAAATTCCTTCAACCTATTCTATAAAAATAGCATATGTCTTTTATATAGTCATTTTTATAGAATAGGTTGGGAAAATTTTCTTCAATTCAATTTAGAGGAAAACTTTGTCCAAGCGAGAGGTTAGGAAATAAATAACCTCTTGCCCTGTACGGGCATGCAGTATCTCAAAACTGTCCACTGCCTAAGATGGTGGCGGAAGTGGTCAGGAGGCAAAACATCCGTCTAAGGCAGTGTACACCCCTACTAGTTGTTACAATCTCAAATTACCGTGATCAATTTTGCAATTTTTTTCCAAAAAAAAAAAAACTCCGATGAACAGATATCTAAAAAAAACTCCAATGAACAGATATCTTCTCATGGACCGCACATGTGCACTTACTAAGAAAATAATGTTCTAGGCCCGACCTCGGTCTGGCCCAACATGTCTTTTTGGCACACATTTTGAGGGTCAAAGATCATACACATTTCCTTTTTATTTATTTTTATTTTTCCCAATAAGTACAAGAAAAAAAAAAAAAAAGAATAGAAAAGGGAATTACTCAATTATATGAGAAATATATAGGAGTAAGAAATCCTTCCTTTTCTTTTTTTTAGGCAATAAATGAAATGACTAAAATATCCCAAGATTTTTGCAAACTAGAGTCTTCTCTTACTCTAGGCTGATTTGGTCTTTTCACAGGCCTAAAACTACACGATCCCATCATTTCTCCATCGCTGTCTAACTTATCCCAAAAAAAACAAAAAAGAAGAAGAAAATTGATTGAATGGCCTAAACCAACCATACGCTAAACGCGGATATTCCAAATGACAAAACTTCCGGGCGTTTCTGATTTTATGTTACAGTTTTTTTTTTCCCCTATGCAGCGTCCACTTCATAAAAGTGACTAAAATAACCCTGTATTTTTTAAAACTATATTTATATTTTATAATACTGACGTAGCCGTCCCAATTAATTCTTGAGATTAATACTTATTAAAAGAAAATTCAATTGATTATAATTATCATTTCAACATTATTGAATAATTATGAAATAAAAATATTGTTCCCGTAAAGTTAAAAATTTACTTATCAAACAAAGATATAATAAAATTCTATATAGTGTATACTTATAATTTTTAATTAGATCTAATGATAAACAAAAATTTATTAAAGAAATTTTTTAAGATTTTTTTTTTCTTGCACTCCCTTTCTTTTTTTTTTAGTTTCTTTACTGAATACCGACATAGGAAGAGGGAGGAACTCAACCTCCTTGTCCCTCTTTCCTTATTTTTTGTTTTTTTTTTCATTTATTATTATTATTATTATTATTATGTATGTAACTTGAAAACTAGATCTATTGCGTCTCCCCTCCTCTCCATTGCCCATGTGCCACCCCCTAGACTCACCGACCTCCACAAATTCCAACGACCACCCCCGCTCCTGCACATGATCAACACGCGCATTTGATACACTGCCACCATAGCTCCACTTTTGCTCACGCGAGTGATCTTTAGCTTTCCCTCTTCTTCTCCTTTGGATCTCCGTAGTTAGTACCCTCCTTTTGTTTATGAAGAGCTTGAAATCAGTTGCAAATCTTGATATGGTGCTCACCAAGCTTATTTCTCTAAGTACTTACCTCGATGGATGCCACGCTAGTACTCTTTTACGACGACTTAGGTTAAACCGGCTTTAATACTCATTTTCTTGTTGTGGTTCTCAATACTTATTGTTATAGTTGGTATTTCAAGCAATTTACAATCCTTTCAAACCGTCATCTAAGACAGCCTCTCTTGACATTTGAGTCAATAACTTAATGGATCAAGCTAATCCCTTTACTAATTCCCAATAATTTTTAGGTTTTTTAAGCAGTGTACTATTTATTATGGGGTTGTTGTAGAGTTGCCCCACTTATATTTTGTGCTTGATCTTTTGATGTTTCTTCCACCATCCCTTTTTCCTTTAAATTGTTTAGAAAAAAGAAAAAAAGAAAAAATCCAATTTGTAAGGAAGAAAAAGCTCGACCACTCCAAACGCAGGGACATTTCCGTCTTCTCAACATGCACACTTCCTTTTACACTAACTCAAAGACAAAACAACCCCCGCGTTTTTTATAACCCACCAGAACGAGAAGGTCAATCCAGTCTTTTTCTCCCTTCTCCATAACTGGCTCGTCCTCCCCTCTCATTTTCTGTGCGCCAAAAAAAAAAAAAAAGCCACATACACACACTGTCACACAAGTTCGGGAGCTTCTCCATCCATCACAAACCTCTCTCTCTCTCTCTCTCTGTGTCTGTGACCAATGGCTCTCAACCTCTCTCTCTGTCCTCCCTCCATTCGCTCTCCACAGACGCTCATGTGCTCAGCGAAGCACCCGATCGCGCTCTCCTCTTCCTCCTCGGCTCCCTACTCAAAGAGCACCGTGAGTAGTAGTAGAAGAAGTTTGGGCGAGAAGAGGAGTAGAGGGGCTTACGGTGCTACGGTGGTGAGGTCCAGCCTGGACACGGTGGGGCCCACAGTAAAAGTGGGCCAGGTGACCGAAGTCAACAAGGACACCTTCTGGCCCCTCGTCAAGGCCGCCGGGGACAAGGCTGTCGTCGTCGACATGTACACCCAATGGTAATCTTATGATTTTCCTTTCTTTCTTTGTTTGGTTACTGAGAAAGCTCGAGAGAAAATGGAAGAAAGAATAAGAAAAATGGAGTATCTGGGCTTTTTTTTTTTTTTTTTAAGGGAAATATGTTTGTTTTTGTGAATTTCTGTTTGGTTGCTGAGAAGACAGGAGAAAATTGAAAGGGAAAGTAAACGAGGAGTAGTCTGCTAAGATCATAGAAAAGGAATTCTTCAAATTCCCTGAATTTTGAATAATTCTACGTGGGCCTGACTTGAATTTTTAGTTTTTGAAGGCTTGGCTTAAAAAGTGTTTGAAATTTAGTGACTATTCACGTTTAGGAGGTTGAATTTAGAGATTCGATCTAGATGGAGAAAATAATTTATTATGTAGTAAGGTATAGTTTTTGGAAGTTGTATTCATTGGTGTGCTTGAAGATCAGTGGATGTTGTGACAGTGTTTAGAAAGAAAGTGAGCACCATATCCATATAATATGTTGGAACTTGATCTGCTCTTCATTAAGTTATTTGAAACTAAATTGCATTAATTCATGAAAGCTGCCTTTTGGACCTAAATATGTTGGAAGTGATTTTTATTTATTAATTTATTATTATTATTATTATTTTTTATTTTTTATTTTTTATTTTTTTGTGTGGCTATTATAGATTTGGGAAAGTAGAGTAGATCTATATACTTTTTGAATGCATTGTGTGAAACATCTCTCTAAGGTGATCAATGTTTATTTTTCTCTGTTTAAAATCTTGCTGAGCAGTTTTTGGTTATCAAACTGACCTACCCAGAAGGTATTTTGATGCGGCCAATTTCCCCTCTTTTGTAATCAGTTTTGCTAAAGCACCTGTTGCTCTAGCTAGTTGTTCACCATTTCAAAGTGTGATTTCTATGTTATGTATGTATTATTGATGTGGCTAAGGGCTTATACCTATTCAAGTAAAATTTTTTTTCTTCTTTTTTTATCAATCAAAATCTTTGGTCTTAAAAGAATAAAAGCTCATGAAATATTTCATTACAGCTACAAATGTAACATCACAATTTCCAACTTTCCTAGTATGAATTTACATAAAAGATTGAGTTGTTTATGTTTCAGACTGAACCCATGATTGTGTCTAATCTCTTCTTGCACCTGATATTAGAAACAATGAAGTCTGTCCTACTTTAATGTTGGTTTGTGTTTTGATGTGCTTAACTTGGAGTATTCTTGCCAATGCCGCACGGCTGGTTTAAAGATTTAGATGTGAAAAGTAGGGAAGTTTCCAAAGATATTCTACATAAATTTAATTTAATTTAAAAAAAAAATAATAATAATTACAGGATTTTTCTTCTTGTTAGTCATAGGAAGCTTTTGAGTTGTTAGGTTGTCATAATCTCTCTTCCCTCTACCCCCCTCTCGTGTGACTGATGTGTTTGTTAGTCCTTACAGATCAACAAAAGCTCCAAACAGCCTATTCGACTTGCACTAACTACTAACTAGTCTTTGTTAAGAAAGTGATTTTTCCTATTGGAGGATTAGACTAACCATTATAATCCTGTGATCTAACTTGTGATAATGTGTAAGTCATCGCATTCTGCTTTTTACATTGACTTGTGCTTTTTTGCGGTGATCACCTTTCTCTTTAGGAACCTTTAGTTTCTATCATACCTCTGTTGGGGCAATCATTATCATCTTCATAGGTTTGAGCATGCTTTGGTGTTGTAATTCCTCCAAAGTTAATTAGACCTTTAGGCAATGGTGTGATTGGGAAATGAATAAGTGCTTAGCTATGTACCCAAGTTGGCATTTAATCCTTAGCTAGGAAGCCAAGCAAATGAACCCAATTTAGATTACAAACAGGGGACTGGAATGATTAAAAGATGGAAGGGATGAGACCAGGCCTGTAAAGGGTTCGGAGCTTGTACTAGATTGAGGTTGATCTGAGTTTACCACCTGATTTACAAGGGCATGTATTTAATTAGAATCCAAGATCTAGTGGTTTTAATGATTTGATCCAAGTATTAATTATTAGACTGAGCGATTAAGATTGACAATTATCCAAAGTCATCTGCATTGGATCAAGGGGTTGTCAGCTTCTCGAGAAGGAGCAGAGGTTTCCTTAGACCATCTTTAGACAATGCCAATGCTAATAAAGTGATATAATTTAGTATCCTTGATTGTATAACTGCTTATATACTTTTATTAGTGGGTGTGATTTGCTTACATGTAAATGAACTTGAGATTATTTTTAAATCTTTGGGTCTTTAGATTTTGGATCATTCAAAGGTTGGTAAGTCCTTTTTGTTTTTTGTGCTGTACAATGGCATCGAATATGGGTCACAATGTGATCCACTTGAAGCCTAAGTGAAAAAGGCTTGATGGTTCTTCTAAACGGATTTGGCTTAGGTGCTGTAAATAAAAAACTTTTTTCAATGGTTTAGATTTAATTTCACTCTCTTTCTCATAGAAAACTTGGAATTAAATATGAACTGTTGAAAAAATTACAGCTAAGGTTATCTTTTGCGCCTTGGTGTTGAATTTCTCATTTTGTAAATTCTGCAGGTGCGGTCCATGCAAGGTGATGGCTCCAAAGTTTCAACAACTGTCCGAGAAGCTTCTTGACGTCGTGTTTCTAAAGCTTGATTGCAACCAAGAAAACAAGGTATGTGATTGCCATGTGATGTGGTTTACAATAGCTTGGCTTAAAACTCCAGTCTCGTTCTTATGTGGTGTATCTTTCAATTGCTAGCAGCCCTTAGCAAAGGAGCTCGGGATAAAAGTTGTTCCTACTTTCAAGATTCTGAAGGACAGCAAGATTGTAAAGGAAGTCACAGGGGCCAAGTTTGATGATCTGGTCCTTGCAATTGAAACTGTTAGATCCAGCTAGTAACTCTTTCTTCTTTTCCTTGCAAAATGTTCATAATATACTGAAGGGCCTCCACTTCAACCTAATTATTGGACTTGTATGTATTGGTTGTATTTTTTTTTTTTTTTAAATAATGTTGAAAGGAGAAATGTATCACCATTCTGCTTCCAGAAAAGAGAGTGGACCAAAATCATTTTTATTTTGAAATTTACCCTTAAAAAAAAAAACTGATGCGGTTGCAGAATAAGTAATTTGAGTACTATTAGAATATATGTTTTTCATATTAGGTTGATAGAATCTTTCTTACCATAATTTATCATTTAGGTTTGATTGTAATAAAATTCTAGAGGTTTGATTACCTTAGTTGTATCCATTCCACCTACCATATTGTCTCAATGGTGGACATAAGCCTTTATGGTTGAACCACACCAAAATCCTTTCTCTTTGCTTTCGCTTTTATTCATTTCTTTCATAATTATTCTATATTTCTATATGGTATCAGAGCTACCTTTTTTTTGGTGCCTCTTATAATTTTTATTTCGCCTCCTTGCAATTTTTCTCATTTAAGCGTTTCTTTGGTGTTTTTCACTGTGAAAGCATCACACTACTGCGACCAAACCAATCACCGAACTTCTACGACCAGCTTACCGACAAATACTGGTCTCTATTTTCTTACTTTCCTCTAGTCGTCGTTCCTTAGCTATCATTGCCAACCACTACCTTAATCCGTCTCCGTCAACCATTGTTGTCATTGATTTCAACTGCTGTTCTTTGGCATTCCTCTAACCGCCACTAGCTCCGACAACCTCCATACCCTTACCACCTCTGGTTGCCATCACTACTGCCTTAAACTGCCATTTTTTTTTTTTTAACAATGATGTGGTGGTGCCCCCCCACCCCCCCAAAAAAAAAAGGATCGATACACTCATCAGGAAGATTGATCCTACCCAAAAGAATCGATTCTCCACTTTTCAAGATCGGTCTTAATGCGAATGAAACTCAATTTTGAGCGCACAAAACCCTAAAATTTCGATCTTTGGCCTATTTTTAATTCCAAAAACCCTAGGAGATTGCATTAGCTCGCAGTTATAGCCTCCACGAAGCATAAGAGTGAAGGAGAGATGTGATAGAAGCCCAAAACTGACGATCTCTATTAATTGCAAAGCTGTATTCATGTTCTTTTAATCTGTTTTTTAAAGGTAAAGCCTACAATCCTATTGTTTCTCTTGATTTCTTTCCTCAACCTATAACCTTGTTGATTGTTGACCTATTCCTTTTGTAACCTTGATGTTTGAGTGATGAGTTTATGTTATTGCATTTGGATGATTCATTTTAAAAGATATGTGTTTTACGTAATGAGTTTTAAAGAAACTTATATTTTATGTTTCTCATCGTTTGATAATTTTAAAATAAAGGTTATAATTTTAGTTGAAGTGTTTCTGATTTTATGTACTCAATCAGCGGATTAAATGAACAGATACATATACATCAATTTATTTTATGATTTTTCAAGTTAATTAAGGTAAACTCTTGATGATCTCGTATCAAAAGCATAACTTTGACACCTAAAAATATTTTTAAACGTTTAGAATTGTTTGGATTGCATGTTAAGGGCTTAGAGGGACTCAAAACCTGCGCTTGGATGCACCACGATGGATCCTAGCTCATGTGGGATTGATCACAACCCAACATGATTGATCCCAGCCCTATAGGATTGATCCCTAATCCTCAGAATAAGGGGTGTACAAGTGGGGCGGTTATTAACCGCTAAATAACCACCTAAAACTGCTAGTCGGATAACCGGAAATAATCGTAACCGAATAACCGCCTAGGCCGATTGCAGTAGCAGTTATAGGCATTTAGAAATCCGGTTAATAACCGGGTAACCGGATTTTTTATTATATAATATAAATACTTATAACGTTTTGATAAAATTACTTTAAAATCGTAGGTCTCTAGCTGTAGATCCATTGTCATCAACATCTACTTTTGAATTTGTAATGTTGTTTTTATGTTTTTTACGTTTTGGATTTGTAATATTTTTTATGGAAGCCTTGTAGAGGAAATTGGTTTTAGATTGATTTTGGATTTGTAATTGTTTTGAATTATGAATTAACATATATAATTCTCAAAACACATTCGAGATATGAGATAAATCACAAATAAATAATGGCTTTAATACGTTAGTTGTTGGTACAGTTTCCGGTATGGTGGATCCAATGGTAGAATGGTAATTTGACCTGGAACTTTTCTTCCTTCCTGCAAAATAACATACTCGTTAAGAGGATGCACCGGGTGGTGGCTGGGATGTTCCTCCTCCGATGTTAGAGATTGTTTTTGCTTAGTATAGAGTAAAGTTCAGTATGAATTATGTGTCTATACTTATGGCTTATGAGCATTTTTATAGCTAGGTCCCATGGGGACAGTAATGATGACTGGGCGGAGGATCCGGAATTTGGGCATAACGGATGGAGGAGTTAATGTTGTGGTTCCCTGACCGTTATGTTTGATGAGAGATCATTCCTGTCATTGACATCATTCCGAGAATGGTGCGTGGCGTATATCAATCCAGGGAATGGTGCATAACCGTCGATGGCATTTAAGTGTGTGTGTTGTAACTGACCCAATCAAGTGTGTTATAATCGAGCTGTTAGTGTAACCGGCGCGTATCTTGCCTGCAACTGTCATATACTCACATTGAGTATATCATTGATTGTGCAAACTGAGTGGGCGTGATCCTCCGAGAGTGTGGGTTTGGCAAAGTGACGTCGTTCCATGCTTTCGAAGCCAGGTTACTTGTTAGCAAGCCTATATGAAGGCACTAGGCTTTTATCTAGGCAAATGGGCTCCTAGCCGGATTGTTGGATATTCGGCCCAGTAACTTTAGGGTAAAATATGGTGTAACATTAGTAGTTTAAATCAATAATATATTATGAATATATGAACACTGTTTTTCATTTGAATTAATAAATTTGAAGTTTTTATATTAAAGAAACAAAGATGATGAAATTATTTATGAAAACCGATTAATAATCGATCTTCAATGACCGCATAACGGCCGGTTGCGCTTAAACACAACCGCTTAAGCACAACCGCATAAACCGGTTGTAGTTGTGGTTATAAGAAAATAACTGCTACCGCAACCAATTACCCAGGATTGATCCCATACAGCCAAAAATGATCCAAAGCCATTAGAATAACAAACTCGGAAATTTTACGAGATCTATATGAACAAGTTTTTCCTAATTAACATATTGACCAGAACATTCGTGTTATGCCAAGAACGAAAGCAACACAAATTTTAAACACTATGTAAATGAACAGAACAAATATTTCACATTTTCTTTTTATTAACAAAACTCAAATAAATTTTAGGGAAAGTTATATGTACTCAAAAACTATTATCACATTGTCAATGTCCTTCAAACTATTAATAATTTTCTATAAGGCCTAAACTACCAAAACAATATTAATGTCCCTAGGCTAATGACCCCCTTGGTTTTTCATTTTTATTTATTTTTAGTTGTTTGTTATAATTTTTAATTTTTTAAAAATATTTATGACGGTTCTTTTTGTTATTGGGGAGCATTGACATTGTTTCAAAGTTTGGAAGAGAAATTGACACAATTGATAGTTTACAAAAACATTTGACAGTGGTGTGATAGTTTGAGAGAATATGTGTATTTTTTCCTAAATTTTATTAGTCATCTTGTATTTAAAAAAAAAAAAAGAAGGAAAATAATGACTTTTAGATAATTTATATTCAGTCTATTTATAATTAAAATAAATTAAATCATCTGGGCCTCTCCACCCGAAAAGCAGACTTGGTCGGATCTCTTAAACCCGAGCCGAAATGCCCCGGTCGTTAAAACCCTAGATCTTTCCCCACAACAAAGATTTATCATCTCTCACTCTCTTTTCCCTCTTTTCTCTGTCCGAAATTTCCCGAATTCAAAGCCCTAATTTCCATAGCCGTTGCAATGGGTCTGAAACTGTTCGAGGGTAGCGACTCAGAAAACGAGGACTTGTCGAAGATCGAGATCGACCACGAGTACGCCAGGAGGTTCGAGCACAACAAGAAGCGGGAGGACCTCCACCGCCTCCAGGAGCTCAAGAAGAAAGGCTACGTCGAATCGTCCTCCGAATCGTCCTCTTCTTCGGATGAAGAAGACGAAGATTTCGCCAATTCCAGCGCGAGAGATAGAGAATTCTTTGAGGCGCTGATCAAGGTGAAGAAGCAAGACCCTGTTATTAAGAACAAAGATCTGAAGCTATTCGAAGAAGATGAGAAGGAAATGGAGGATGGGAAGGGCACGAAGGAGAGGAAGAAGAAGGCCATGTATTTGAAGGATGTGGTTGCCAAGCAATTGATAGAGGAGGGTCCGGAGTTTGAGGATGAAGAAGGGGAAGAAGAGGGGGAGAGGAAGAAGAGCTATGTGGAGGAGCAAGAGGCGATAAAGAGGGAGTTACTGGAGGCGGTTGCGGCGGAGGATGGAGAAGAGGGTGATTTGTTCAAAGTGAAGGAGAAGAATGAGGAGGAGGAGGATGAGGAGAACGAGAGTGGTGAGAATAGTGAGTTTGTGAGGAAGTTGGATGAGTATTTTGGTGGGGATGCGGAAGTGGATGAGGATACCAAGTTTCTGAAGGATTTTTTCAAGAATAAGATGTGGGAGGAGAAGGAAGAGGAGGGGTATGAGATTGAGGAGGAGGAGCTGGAGCAGTTGAGGGAGGACGAAGAGGAGATTGAGAAGCAAGAGGAGTTCGAGTATCGGTATCAAGAGAATGCGGGGGATAGAGTGATGGGTCATGCTCGGAAATTGGAGGGCACAGTGAGGAAGAAGACGAACGCGAGGAAAGAGCAGAGGAAGAGCAAAGAGGAGAGGATGGAGGCGGCGAGGATAGAGAGGGAGGAGGAGTTGAAACATTTGAAGAATTTGAAGAAGGAGGAGATGGACGAGAAGGTGAGGAGGATACTGAGGACGGCTGGGATTAGGGAGGACGACGTTGTGCCATTGAGTCGGAAGGAGTTGGAGGAGGAGTTCAAACCGGAGGAGTATGATAGGATGATGAAGAAGGCATTTGGTGCGGAGTATTATGACGAGGAGGACGTGGACCCGGAGTTTGGGAGCAATAGGGATGAAGATGAGGGTGACGTTGAGAAGCCAGATTTTGAGAAGGAGGACGAGTTGCTTGGACTTTCGAAAGGTTGGGATGATGAGTCTGGATCTGTTGACGGGTTTGTAGCTGCAAGGGAAAGGATTTTGAAGCGTAAGAAGGATAATGGTGTTGGAAGTGACCAAGGAGAAGAAGAAGAAGACCAAGAAGAAGAAGAAGAAGAAGAAGAAGAAGAAAGTAAGCGGAAAAGGAAGCGCAAAAAGAGTGCCCTTTTGGAGAAAGCTAAAGAGGCGATGATGGACGAATATTATAAGTTGGATTATGAGGATACGATTGGAGAGTTAAAGACAAGGTTCAAGTATACAAAAACAAAACCTAACAGATTTGGATTAAATCCTGCAGAGTTATTGATAATGGATGAAAATGAGTTGAATCAGTATATCTCTTTAAAAAAACTTGCTCCTTATAGGGAGAATGAGTGGAAGTTAAACGATGCCAAGCGACAGAAACTAAAAGAGAGGACTAAAGATCTTCTCCGGAGTGCACAAGCAGATGACCAGAAGGATGGTAAGAAGAAGAGGCGGAAGGATAATGCTGAAAAATCTACGGATGGTAAGAAGAAGAGGTGGAAGGATAAGGCTGAAAAATCTACTTCATCAAGGACTGCTTTGGAAGATGGTAAAGCAGAATTCAAGGAATTAAATGGTGATACGAGCAATTTATCCAGGAAGGCTAGGAGAAGACGAAATCTAGCTGAAGTTAAACTATCACACTCAAGGCTCATGGCATATGGAAAGATACCTTCTAAATCTAGAAGTAAAGCAAAGCATTGAGCATCGGCAGTGATTCATCTGAGGCGATAGGTAGGTGATCCTTTCTTGAATATAGAGTTTTTCAACATTGAGATATGGCGGGTCTTATTTGTTATTGCTTGTTTCTTGGTGACTAATTTGCGTTGACTACCAATTGAAACAATGTAAATTAAAAAATAGAAGAAAATTATAACTCTATTAGCTGTTGAAACTTGTACTAGGTTAAGATAGTTCAGTTGTATGGTTTTGAAGATTGTGTCCAAAGTAGTCTGGGGTTAAAATAATTTTAATTTGATAATTATTTCATAGGTGGCGAGTTTGTAATGAGTGGCTGATCAATGATGAGTATTTTGGTAATTAAATTGAGTCTTGAACTTTTTAGGAGTTTCTAAGTGTCTTGGTCTATTCTCTGAGTCCATGTTTGTCTCTTATTGGGTTTTCTTAGGTCCTTTAGTTTAGTCAATTCTAAAGCCAGAAGGTCAAGAAAGAGTCTCTAAATTTCCTTCAATGAATCCATAGAAAATTGAAACCAAATCAATCCCTAAAAATCCTACAAACCTTACAGCCTTTTCCTCCAATCCTAAAGTGCATACACATAGATTACTTTAATACGCCCTGTGTCATCTTTTGGGGATAGTAGAAGGGAAATGGAAGTAATTATGATCAATTTCTTTGTATGTAAATATATCTAATGCACCTATACTGGAATTAACTTGTTATGAACACCCCACCTTTTACTTAATGGGGATGAAATACCAATTGGTCCAAAGACCATTGGTAGAAGTAATTATGATTAATACTGATTAGTCAAGCTTAGGGTATCTAATAGGCTAAAATCGGACTTTTTTTTTTTGTTGAGTTTTCTTTTTTTGGCGTGAAATTCCATGATGTCTACAATTATAGACTGCAGTTATTATGGTCGTTAATACAAAACTTGGGCAGTTTCTTTGAAAACTGATGGATACAGCATTAAAAGTTTGGAGGATTTTTCAGGGAAGGCCCAAACTAGGCTCTTTTTCCAATACGCAGGAGAAAAACTCCTTTAAGACAAGGAAAGTTGGAAATGTCTTAGCTTGAAGGTCTGAAAAATTTCTGTATGGTTATTGAATTTATGGGAGTAGCTGTTGCTCTTGAATGACAAACATTTGCCTGTTTCAAAGCATTATTAACCTATTTAAACATTATTCCCTTAAATAGTCAGGAGTTTGAAATATTTTGAAGAAAAATGCTCCCGGCTGACAGTGGCTGACATTATACTCTGCTGAAAGAAAAACTTTTGAGACTGACCATTCTCCTATTCATCGCTACTCTCTCTCTCACGCTTGGTGGTTGGTCTTATCCCGAGTTTGCCAGCAAAAAATCTCAAATGTAGAGAACAACAATGCAGCTTTGGAAATAATGACTGCACTTTCCATTCCCCTATTAATTTATTTCTTCATTCAAACACCTCTTAATATATTTATTTCCTTTTCATTTGTTATGATCAAAGAGGAATGTTTATTTTTATTTATTTATTTTTTATTATAAGTAATCAAGATATCATTAAAAGCATAAGGCACCCCCTGTTATACAGAGAGTATACAAGAGAAGCCACTTAACTAGTATGAGAAAAAAGAACAAGAAACTCATGAAAACTAATCACCGAAGGAGTAACAAAAGCAGATGCCCAAGGATACAAGATGTTAAAAAGTAAAGACTTAATCTCCTCCAAAATCCCTTCACAGTCCTCAAAACTTCAATCATTCATTTCCTTCAAAGACGACCACAAAAGGCATGGAGGTATCATCTTCCCCACAATAGTATTCGAAGTGTTGCCGGCAGTTCACCAACAAGCACACAAGTCAACTACACTTGTCTAGGCATAACCCGAGACATCCCAAACCGACTGAAAAAAGCATTCCACATAGCACAAACAACCTCACAATGCTGAATGTTTCACTGCTTCCCTATTATTCTTTAGAGCAGCAAAATTTAGGGAACAATAGTAAACAACTTACATATTTGTGGTGAATTTAAAGTTAAAAAGGTAATCTCTATGTCTATGCAGCTTTCTTAGCTGAGACATAGTACTAGTCTTGATATAGTATTCATCTTTACCGTAGCAATTGAACTCATCTCCATTTATCAGAAAGAGAGAACAATGACACACTTATTTCTTTTTAACACGCGTTACCTTGAAGGTTATTTGAGTAAAAGCAGGCCTTTTATGCCTAGGCTACAAAATTAGCCAAGCCTTCATGAGCGGCTCAAAGCTCCACTTGATAATGCATGTTTATTACAAACAAGCTCAAGCCCATATGTAAATCTTGTTTAATAAAGGAGCTGAGCTTTGAGCCAAGCTTGAGTAAGGCAAAGCTCGGCTCAGTATTTGTTTATGAGCTAGTTCATGAACAAAGCTCATGAATAAGCTCGTAAACAAGCTTGATACTAGGAAAGTTGCGTCTGTGCGTGTGTTCTTTAGACTATAATGTGTGTGTGTGTACTTCAGATTGTAATTTTATTTCATTTTTCTCTAGCATAGGTCTTTCAATTTTTCAAATTCGACATGTAGGCTTGTAATGGTCATGGGTAGGACTGTAAACAAACCAGTCTATTCGACAACCCGCTCGGTTTAGCTCGACTCAAACTCGAGCTAGATACTGTAGAAACCCGTTTGATTAGTAAATGATACCTACCCGACTCGCTCGTGAAAACTCGATAGGGCCTCGGGCCTCGCGAGCCGCGCGAGCTCAGGTCATTTAAAGCTCGATTGGATTGTTTGCTCGACTCGTTAACTCGTTCATATATCTTGTATATATATACAAATATATATTAATATATTACAAAAAATTAGTTATATAAATTTAAGTATGCATATTAGTAATTAAGTAATATATGTTATATAGGTTACTTTTTATGTGTGTATATTAGTTAACATACTATCTAGCTAGTTCATAAACTTACATATTATCTAGTTACTTAATATTTAATAGCTTAGCTTGAGCTCAAGTTGAGCCCGGCTCAGCTCGGTTCGAATAGCATTCTCAACGAGCTCGAGTTTGCTCGAGCTTTCAACGAGCTAGTCTTGAACGCAAATTTCATAGCTCGGCTCGAATAAGCATCTTCGTAAACGAGTAGGTCTTGAAATCCTAAAACTCAACTCGGCTCGATTACAGCCCTAGACTCATGGGTCTCTAACCTTTTTGGGCCATGGTTTTGTTATGTCATTATGGCATGGCCGTTTCATCTTAACTGGTTATGATTTTAAAATTTGAAGAAATTTTTTTTGCCCCTATGAAGCTGCTGATGAGCTGGACAAATTTCTGTCTTGTTAATCTAAAGCTTTGAAACTTAATTGAGGTTGATTTAAGCTCAGGCTCATATAAATTTTAACAAGCCTAGCTTGAACAGGGCAAAGCTTGGCTTGGCCCTACGTATTATCTTATTGAATCCTTAATTTGTATGTCCCATTGTCCATCAGTTAGAGTTTCTTAAGCAACAACTTGCTTTCTTGTTTACTCTTTTTGCAGTGAATATGAACACATGGAAGTAATTCATGTAATTTTGTTTTGAACATGCTTGTTTTATCTTTTGTTGACATATTATAGAATGGTTTCTATTTTTAATGTGTTTTTTACACTTGTGTTTACAGCACATCTTGACGCTTAACAAAAATCTTCCTTCATTTAACTTTAAAATAGATGTAGTTATGAGGGGTGCTTGCTTGTTTTGTGTAAGGAAAACACTTATACATGCTTACAATTCTTATAGTTATTTTATAATGTGTGATTCCTATGAATATTGTTTAGGCCATGTATGTACACGGTTCATGTTCAAAGTAAATGTCAATTATGTTACATTTTGTTACCCTTCGACTGATATAAGCCAAGTCCTAGAAGTTTGTGTTTCAAGTGCTTAAAACATTTCTGAATAAGTTTATTGTACTTGCTAGGTTTTATTCAAATGATTACTTTGCATGAACTATTTGTTTCCAACCTCTAACAGATAAAGCTATATGTGGAGTCAACTCTATTTTGTATTTGGAAGAATTTTTCTCTATGTTCTTCTATGCACATATGTTTTTTTAGGGTAGTTTTCAATTTATAAACAGATTTAATTTGAACTTTTGCTACTTGCTTTTTTTTTGGTGTTTATGGAGGGTAAGGAATAATAGGTATTTTGAGGACTTGGAGGGGACATCGGAGGACATCTTAGCCTCTTGCTTTTATACTTTGTATCTCTGGACCGTTGCGCATGTCTTTTCGGTATCGATTAGTTATGATGATTTTCTTGTTCGCTTTTCCACTTCTAGTTAGGTGATCCTGTTGTTGTATACTCCCAGTGTACTTTGGGGCGCCTTTACGCTCTTAATAAAATAGTTTATTACTTATCAAAAAAAAAAATTGCTACGTGCAACATTTATACTGTTTTTCTTGGAGTGTTTTGAATGACTAGTCAGCTCAAGGTTGGCTTTCTATTGTAAACAATAATTGTTGACAGTCGGGTTTTACTGTGCACAGGAACATGATTTGATAATATTCATAACATGGAGGATTGATTATACATGAGCAAACAACATGAAGAATGGACCTAGTTTCGTTGTTGGGATGGAGAAGTGAATAAAAAAGGTTTAGAAACGCTGCCAATTCTTTATAGATAGCATGAGGTGCGATGATGGGTTTGTTTGCTTTTTGATGAGTTAATGAATGGAAAGCAAAATGGAAATGCAGGTATTTCAAGTGTGTTTCTAATTTAGCTATCTGTCTCTAATTTTGATCGAATTGTTATTGGTTGATATGTTGCTCTAGACTTTTGGGTTTTGAAGAGACATATTCTCATAATGTTTCATTTAATTTTTACCTTCACCCTAAATACATGCCAACCCATTCATCGCATTTCCTTTCTTATTTTTGTTCTTAAATGAATTTTAGCAACTTGATTTATTTATTCTGTTAATGAATATATAATCTTAACCAGAAGTACTACTGTACTAGCACTATTATTGGGAAGGAAGTATTTGGCCTTGACAGTAAATTGAGGAGTTTAGTAGTCATTAAATATATATTTCTTTTAACAAGGGGTATTAGACCACCTCATCACGTCAACATAATGAGATAAAAGTATGGTGCTATATAACATTTATCTTTCGGTTCAGGAAGACCTATGTGCCATTTCTACACATTGCCAGTGAAATCGATCACAAAATGAGAAGTATTTGTCCTATTTCTTAGATTGGCGTTGTCATTCAGTCACGGAATCCGTGACTGCAAATAACAGAAAAACAATTAGGATAAGCTTGTGTTTGGTATTTGTTCTTCTGATTGACTCATAAATCATAATATTCAGAGAATGATGTGCACTGTGGACATTGTCATCCAAACCCCACTCAAAAAAAAAATTGGAACATAAACCTTAATGTGAGAATGATGAGCTTCAATTTTGCGGTGACAACAATGGAAACTTAACCAACTTTTGCATAAACTGACTCCCTTGCATTAACAATGATCACTTGGTTTCACTAGAGCTGTGAACAAGGTGGTTGACATGATTTGTTTTTAAGTAGCCCACATGAAAAGTTGCATAAAACACTTTATGCCAGTCGGTGTGAAATAGACGTGATAAGTACCATGACTCAAGTGGTAAGGGTCTTGGTTTTGGTAGTATTTTCATCAAGTTTAAAGTTCGAATCTTATTGGGTGCAAACAATTCCTTGGGCCAGCACGCGTGACGAAGTTTGAATATTATCCAATCTATGTGGAGGTGATGTTTTACAACGGGTAGGTGTACAAAATGACCCTGCTTTGAAAGGGTTCCTTAAATAAAAAACAAAGAAATAATTCACATTAATACTAATCACCTAGTTCAATAGAGTTGTGAACAAGGTGGTTGATATGAAATGAATAAAGTATCAACTTGGCAACTAGTTGTTATTAAAGGTAATTTAAGCATGTCCTCAAAAAAGAGTAATGCTAGAAATATGACTTTTTTTTTGTAAGATAAAAATAAGACTTTTGTTCACTTTTTATCCCTCCAAATGTGATGTGATTTTTAAAATCACAATCAGATCAAAATTTAATAGTAATAATCCCAAATTCAATAGTAATTTTAAAAACCACGTCACATTTGAAGAGATAAAAAGAAGACAAAAGTCATGCCTCTAATATTACTTCCTCAAAAAATCTAATCAATAATGATGCTGTCAGTGTCCACAGATGAATTGGTCCGATACTGCCACTTGATTCATATTTGTGATACGCTTCTCCTTCAACAAATACCATATTGAAGAAGAAAAAACCGAGGCAGGATGCTCCATTTAACTAACATGTTTCCAAGTTACAGTTGACATGTTCCGATTACCCATAGAATTCAATTGCAATTGTACAGATTTTCAGGGCATTGCCCTTCCTAAATGCTTTAGAATTCATTTTCCTAATAACTGGAATGCTTTCTGATTGGAACAATCAATGAAAATTTTATGATGCCAAACACAGATTCGAAGCGAAGGCCAATCTATAGCTCAACTCATCCTAGATGATTTCACATAAGTTAAAGAAAGGATAGAGGCAAGCGAATACATCATCTTCTCCGCACGGCAGCAGGTGGCCCACGCTGGACTGCAGCCCCTGGCTGCTGTGGCTGGCCGCCAGCCTGTTCCTCCGGCATATTCATTGCTTGGGTTATTGCATTCATGACAATGAGTCCAAGAGGGATAAGGTACATCCACTGATACAGACAGAGATCCAATGGTTCAAATTACTATTGTAAAAGAAGAATCTTTGAGGGGAAAAGGTTATGAAAAATATTCATTCAAATGGTACTTACATATTTAGCCCAAAAGGACCTTTCTGGTGGCATTACAACTTCACCCCCCTCTCCAATCTCCCCACCAAGTATTTCTTCAGAAAATATTGGAGTTCTGTAAAAAACAAATTACAATCATTGCCATAATTTATAAACCATTCACAAAGACAAATGACAGTTAGCTCAAACGACAAAGCAATGCCTGCAATTGATATATTCAACAAAAAGCAGTGCGGGCACCAATTAGGGTAATTGAGCAGAGTATTGACTGTTCAAGCTCTATTTATTTAATTATACTTCGAACGCGAGCCGAGCTCGAGCTTATCACTGAGCTAGATAATATTTTCAAGCTCGACTTATTTATTTTTGGAACAAACTTGAGTTTGTTCACAAGATGCTCAGTTAACTTACTCATTCCTTATATAAAGTAAATATCATGATTGTTTATTTTTTCGTAAATCCATACTAATTATTGTTAAGATTTTATTATTTGAGTTAATTAAACAAATTAACTTGAATCTTAAATAATCCAATCTTGAGTTTATGCGTATATTTTATAGCACTTATAAAACACACTCACGTACACAGACATATTTTATCATTATGCACACACACATATTTAGACATACACACAAACACTCATGTACCGATAAACACAAATATATCTATATCAAGACTCACAATAACAAAAGCTATCTATTATATTAGGAAGATAATTTATCTTTACTTAAGATGTTCTAATTACAAAATTAAATTAATACTATAAAAAATAATAAAAATGAATTTATATGAGTTTATACAAGCTTATATGAGTCGAGTCGAATTTATACGAATATAGCTCATTTAATAATCGAGCCTAATTTTGTGTTCATGATCAATTCATTTATTAAAAGAACCGAATTTGTGTCGAATTTATACGAGCGAGTTGTCAAACGGAGTTGTCAAACGGACTTGTTCGTTTACGACCCTAACACTAATTTGTGAGCATCCTTGGATATCACCTAATCAAATATACATATTGACCCAGATCAACTAGGACAAAACAGATAACAATGAGGTCAATAAGTTTCTAAACTCCAGAAAACTTCTCTTTTTGTAAAGTTAATTGAAGCAACATACCACGCCAGAAATAATCCTACAACGTAGAAAGAAAGAACAAATGCAACAATAGTTACCTTTGTGCCTGCTCAGTGTTCTTCAAAACTGTGTGCGAGTTGAAAGACCACTTCGTAGGCTGAAATAGAGATGACAAAAAGGATGAAAAAGGGTTCTTTTTTTTTTTAAAAAAAAAAATGATCGCCTACTCCACAGCATAATCATCTTTCAATCCTCACCAAAACTAAAGCTCCCTTGCAAAATTCAAGATAATTATTTCATTACCTAAATATCAACTCCCATTGTTGGATTTAACCATATTATATGATTAAAACTCGATGTTTTTTTACATATAGCCTTGTCAATCTCACAATAGTCAGAAGTTTGCCACCACAAAGATGACCAAGATGATAGCATCTTAACTGGAATAAGTTCACGATTATTTTGTATAAAGAGCAGCCCAGATATTAGTCACACTCGACAAAAAAACTTCCAAGGTTAGGTTTTCATTTCAACTCACCCATTATTAGGGATTTTACGAGATTGAAGTAAATCTGAAACCAACTGTAATTGTTCTAGATGCTCAAATACTGGTCAAATTTTTCTTTTACATCGAATTAAGGCTCCATTTGTTTCAAAGTGACATGTTTTCAGTATTTTTCAGTGTTTGACAATGTTTCAAAAACTCAATAAACCGTAAAACATCCCCTCATTTCCGTATGATGGTTAATATTTTTTTTTAAGACAACATTTTCCTTCCACAGATCCTCTTTTCAAATCCCCCTCTTATTGGTGAACACCACACCATGGCACACCCCAGTTACCCAGCCCCCCATCCCTCCTAAACACAACATAGACACACGCACCCCCTCTTAGTCGCTACTTGCATTTACTCTTTGTTTAGAAAAATGATTTTACAATTTCAATGAGAACCAAATAACAACAAATGTTTTCAGGGTGACAGTCAAACACCGAAAAATCAATAGATTCCGAAAAATATTTACTAAAAACGTTTTACACCAGAAACTATTTTACGTTCCTAAAAATTCCAAAAGTTTCCAAAAAGAAAAAAAAAAAGGAATTTCTAGCAACTATTTGTGGTTCCCAAATTTCTGATAAATACTGGGTTGGTAATTAAGATACAATCTCAAATAAATTCCTTCGTAGAAGTGAACCATAAGAGTTATAGGAAACAAGAGATGAAAGCAACTAAACAAAAACGTATTCAGAAAGGCAAGGGCTTATCATTTTCCTACTCTAGCTTTAGTTAACAGGACCAACAAACAAAGACCAATTATTAACTTACAAGTTTCAATTGCCGGGGATGTGGACAAGCCCCAGGCGAACCATAATTAACGGCCAAGATGTTGATGCCTTCCTGCATCACTTAAAGCATGACTTGATAAAGATAAACAACATAGATCTATAAAACAAAAGGATAGTATTGAAATATAATTACAAGTACCAGAGCAAAAATCAAATGAATAGTGTCAAATCCAACAAGAACTTTAGCTTAACCTCTTGATTTGACACCTCATTAGAGCCTCATAATTTTATTATTTTCTATTAGTAATCGAAATATTATTTAAAGCGTAAGGTGCCCACAGATACACAGGAAGTATACAAGAAAAAACACCTAGATAGAAGAAGAAAACAAAATAAGGAAATCATGATAACTAATCACCAAAGGAGGAACAAAAGCAGTTGTCCAAAGATATAAAGTTTTAAATAAAAAAGACTTAAAACTCCTCAAATGTCCTCTCACGTCCTCAAGACTTTTGTCATTCCTTTTTCTCCATAAACACTACAAAAGGCATGAAAGCATCATCTTCCACACAACAACACTCAAAAGTGCTGCCAACAATCCACCAACAAGCATACAAGTCAACTACTCGTCTAAGCATAATCCAAGACAGCCCAAATCAGCCGAATAAAACATTCCACAAGGCTCTGGCGACCTCACAATTGAGTAGAAAATGGTCCACAAACTCCCTATTCCTTTCACAAATAAAACACCCATCAACTACAATGATATGTTGTTTCCTAAGATTGTCCATGATAAGGATATTTCTTTTAAGGCCACCATCAAAGAAACCTTAGTCCACCAAACACGTTTTCAAGGAAAAAGGAAGCTAACATTACAACCCAAGACACTATAGAAGGATCTTACAAGATTTGTTGGAAAAGAGCTTCATTCGTCCTAGTGTCTCCTTGGGGAGCACTAGTACTGCTCATGAAGAAAAAAGATGGGTCGATGCGGCAATGCATTGACTATTGGGAGCTAAATGATGCTACTATAAAGAACAAGTACCATTTACCGCACATTGACGATTTGTTCGATCAGCTTCAAGGAGCTCACTCAAGAGTTTTCCAAGATTGACCTCTGTTCCAAATTCACCAATTGAAGATCAAAGAAGCAGGCATTCTGAAGACAACCTTTAGGACTCGCTACAAACACGAGTTTTTGGTCATGCCCTTTGTTTGAATAATCCCCCCACTACCTTCATGGACTTGTTGAACAGAGTTTTCAGGGATTTCATTGACCAGTTTGTGGAGATTTTTTTTTTTTTTTTTTTGATAAGTACCAGTTTGTGGAGATTTTCATAGACGATATTCTTATCTACTAAAGGAACAGAGAGGAGCATGAGCACCTAAGGATTGTGTTACAAATCTCTAGAGAGAAAGTTGTATGCTAAGTTTAAAAAGTACGAGTTCTCGGTGAAACAAATTTCTTTTCTTAGGAATGTGGTCTCTAAGGATGGCATTTCAGTGGATTTGAGTAAGATCGAGGCAGTGGTAAAGAGGGCTAGATTGACTAACGTGAACGAAGTCAAAAGCTTTTTAGGACTGCTGGCTATTACAAAAGATTTGTTGAGGAATTCTCTAATCTTGCCACTCCGTTAAAGAAGCTGAAAAGAAAGAACAAGAATTTCCAATGGGCTAACAAATGTGAGAAGAGCTTCTAGGAGTTAAAGAAGAGGCTTGTAATTGTCCCAGTTTTGACCATACCTACAAATACATGAGGGTTCATTATCTACAATGATACCTCTTGGAAGGGGCTTGGTTGTGTTCATATGCAGCACAAAAGAGTAATTGTCTATGCTTCATGCCAACTCAAGAACTACAAGCAAAACTACCCAACGCACAACTTGGAGCTTGGTGCCATGGTATTTGCCCAGAAGATTTGGAGGTACTACCTTTATGGAGAGCATTGTGAGATCTACACCAACCATAAGAGCTTGAATCTTCACCCAAAAGGAGCTAGACATGAGGCATCTTAGATGGTTGGAGTTAATTAAAGATTATAACTGCAACATTAACTACCATTTGGGCAAGGCAAATGTTGCAGTAGACGCTCTTAGCAGGAAGTCATTCTTAGTGACTTTGGTTGTGATGTTCACGGCTGAGAAGGACATTCTTCTAGACATGGATAAATTCATAATCAAGATGGTTGGTGACACGTAGGCATGTTTGACTAGTTTGGTTGTGAAACCGACCTTGTAAGACCAAAACAAAACTACTCAAGTTGAGGATTCGAGCCTAAACTAAGATCGTGGATGAGGTATGTGCAAGAAAGAAGTTGGATTTTAATATTGCGGAAGATGGTGTTCTACGATTCCAAGGTAGATTATGTGTACCGAATAACTCAGAGATCAGAGATATCATTCTGAATGGGTACATTGTTTCCTATACATAGTTCAACCTAGCAATACCAACATGTATCAGGATCTTTGACAACACTACTAGTGGAGCGAGATAATAAGATATGTGGCCAAATACGTGGAGTGGTGTTTGTCTTGTCAATAGGTCAAGGCAGAGCATCAGAGACATTACAACCACTTCCCACTTTGGATATGGGATGAGATTGGTACGGACTTTTTGTGTCAAGATTTCCAAGAGCCATAGGAGGTCAAGATTCTATTTGGGTATTGATAGATTGCTTATCAAAGACCGCTCACTTCATACCAATTCAGATGACATATTCCATGGATAAGGTAACAGAGCTTCACAGCAAAATTGTGAGACTACATGGCGTACCATCAAAGATTGTATCGGATAAAGATTCACGGTTCACTTCAAGTTTTTGGCAGAGCGTATAAAGGGCGATGGGTACTGAGTTGACCTTTAGCACCACTATTCACTCTCAAAAGGATGGACAATCAGAAAGGATGATTCAAACTCTCGAGGATATGCTACAAGCTTGTGTGTTGGATTTCAAGGGTAGTTGGGTTTGATATTTGCCATTGATCAAATTTGAATACAAGAACAATTGCCAGACAAGCATCAGTGACGTAGCGGAAGACTAAGGTAACTAATCAAAGAGCAGCGTCTTTGATTCTGCAAGGAGAAGCGTCTTCGTCTTCTACCCAAAAGATAAAACAAGCCCGCCGGCTAAGAAAAAAATAAAACTCCGCAGAGTATTTGAGAGAGAATTCTCTGATTTGATTATAATTCAATTGATTCCGTTTTACATAATAGGCAAGCCTATTTATAGAAGAGAAATACTTGTAGAGAAAGTAAACCTACTTCTAGTAGAGAAAGTAAATCTAATCCTAGTAGAGAAAGTAAATATAATCCTAGTAGGAAAGTAAACATAATCCTATAGTAGTAGTAAACCTAATCCTAATAAGGAAAGGAAATAAAGTCCTAATAAAATAAAATAAAATCCTAATATAAAATTGACAATCAGCGGGAATCGTGGCAATCTTTCCTTTTGTACTTCCATTGTTTGAGAATAGCTAAAATTCTGATCAAGCGGCGCTGCTCCAATATTATTTTTGATATTTTCTTTATTTTCGTTTTTACCGAAAATAAAGATAAATATCGTCCTACATCAATCAGGGATGGCACCTTACGAATATTTGTATGGACAAAAATGCAAGTTGCCCTTCTGTTGGGATGAGCTTGGGGAACGAGAGATTCTTTGTCCAAAAATCATCCAACTTACACATGAAAATATCGCTATTATCAAAAAGAGGCACAAAGCCGCTCAAAGCCGACATAAGAGGTACACAAACCGAAATTGTCGAGAGGTAGAATTCAAATAAGACAGTGCTTCTGAAAGTAGCACCAATGGAGTTATGAGATTCGGATAAAAAGGAAAGCTTAGTCCCAAGTATATCGGTCCTTCTGACATTCTGAGGAGGACTGGATTGACTACCTATCAGGTTGCTCTACCTCCTAATATATATGGGATTCACAATGTCTTTCACATTTTGGTGCTACGAAAATACGTTCCTGATCCTTCACACCTGCTAGAGTTGAAACCGCTTCAAGTTCGTGAGGACCTATCCTATGAAGCATTTCCCATTGGCATTTTCACGCAAAAGAAGCAAGTTCTTTGCAACAAGACTATTCCGATGAGTCCTTTGGAGCAATCACACAACATAGGAAGTATTGTGGAAACATGAAGACAAGATGAAGGAGAAATACCGTTACCTTTTTGAGTAATAAGTATGAGCAAATCTCGAGGACAAGATATTTATAAGGAGGGGAGATTTGTTAGACCTTAATCCCCTAGGGCAATTTTATTTTATTGTTGCTGTTTAATTTTCTTTAATTTGCTGTGTCATAATTGTTTGCTCAACTATCCCTTATAATTCCGAGGGTGTAATAGAGAAGTATGTGAGAGGACAAAAAACAGACTTAAAAAGGGTAAGAAAGTCAATAATTTTTAAGCCTAAATCCTAACAAAATCAGGCCAGCTGTCTTTTTCCCCAATAAAGGAAAGTTTTCTTTGTTAAAACAAGTCCTAATTGTATGTCAACACATCCCTATTTTGTAGGAGCTACTTTCCTAAGTTAATTCAAAAAGAAAAGAAGTTTAGTTTTAAAAAGAAACCTAACCAGCTGCTGCCAGCTTTATTATCCCAAAACAAGGAAAGGAAAGCTACATTTTTTAGAAGAAAAAAACGTGAGTTTTATAGTTGTCCTAAAACCCTAGATTCTCCTATAGCGGTATAACACCCGGTCCCATATTGGGAAAGTAAGGAATAACCCACATAGAGTTGGTGGTTTATAAAGAGAGTCATAAATGCTAACTTCCACATTGCCTAGTTACTAGGTGAAACCAGGCTATATAAGGAATTTTAGGAAAGCTCTAAATTGACTAGTCATTTTGAGGTGATAGCGCAGATGTGGCTAGCTCTTTTTCCTAGGTCGTTATAAATAGTATTAGAGCCACCTAGTAATGCCAGGTTGTGTGATATTGGAGCACTGCATGATGTAGCCCTGACAAGGACGTCAGGAGTTTAAAAGTAAGTTTGTAACACCTCGATCTCATATTACGAAGATGAAGAGTAGCTCACATACAGTGAGTGGTTTATAAAGATAGTCATGAGTGTTAAGTCCTACATTGCCAAGTTAGTAGGTGAAACTGAACTTTATAAGAAATTCTAGGGAAGCTCTAAATTAACTAGTCTTTTTGGGGTGATAGCGTAAATGTGGCTGGTGCTTTTTCCTGGGCCGTTATAAATGGTACTAGAGCCACCTAGTAATGTCAGGCCATGTGGTAGGAGTTTGTAACATCTGGTCTCATATTGGGAAGATAAGGAATAGCCCACATAGAGGGCGGTTTATAAAAATAATCATAAGTTTTAAATCTCACATTGCCTAGTTACTAGGTGAAACTGGAATTTATAAGTAATTCAATGAAAACTCTAAATTGATTAGTCCTTTTGGGGTGATAGCGTAGATGTGGCTAGCGTTTTTCCTTAGTTGTTATAAGTTGTTAGTTTACCTATACTGCTCTCTTCTCTCTCTTCCAACCTCGCCTGAGATTAGGCGCGTAGGTGGCGCGTGGTTACTGGTTGGGGGTCTAGTTTTTTGCTGGTGATCTAGGGAGCGGTATGGCTACTTCGAGAAAGTGGAATGTGGAGTCCAAAACTTTCGAATTTCTGATTAAGAGTGGGGTTTCAGGGGTGAGAATATTCGAAAGAGGCAATAGGAAACAAAAAACCATCTTCTTGCACAAGGATGAGGTGGTGTGGTTGGCACGAATTGTTGAGGACCTGGTGGCAGTGGATTCTTCTGAGGTTTTTTGGGACCAATCCAGAGCAAGGTATCCACGGATAATTGCACAGAAATGTGCTAACAGACATGGGAGGTTCCTGACTATTGAAGAATTTGATGGGAGGCATAGGAGTGGCTCGGTCTTTATACCAGAAGGACGTCATGGTCAAGGATGGAAACGTCTCATTACGGAGGTGCACTTCGCCAAGCTTTCCTTGTGTGAGCCTAGGGAGGTTAGGGAAGTTATTAAGAAAAATGATGTAGGGGGGAGAAGGAGGAGCTACGCGGAAGTTATGGGGTCATCGCTGCAGAGGACAGAGGACTGCTTCGATACCTTCACTGAGCCAATTGCCAGGGTCCCAAGGTGGTTGAAGGAGGTTTCTATAGGGAAGAATAAGCAAGACCAGCTTTCGGATACTCAGGGGGAGGGTCTGCATGAGTCCCTAGCCGCAGGGAGGTCGGACAGGGGCGGTATGGAGGGTCCGAAGATGAATCAGAGTTTGTATGGGGAGGGAACGAGTAATCCAAAGGCAGGGGAGACACTGGGTCTTCTCGGCGGAGCTCCGGGGAGCAGGTTTCCGGTTCAGGCGAGCAGGTTGATCACCACAACGAGTCTGCCAGTCTCGGTTTGCGGAGCTGATCAGGCGAAGGGACGGGAGGGGGCAGGTAGCCCTGTCGTGCAAGCCTGGTTTCGTGTTAAAGAAGACTTAATTAATGCAAAGGAGACGTTGGTAAGACTGAGAGGCGAGGTCGACGTGGGGCTCGACAGATTGGAGAGGACTATCAGTTTTGTGGAAGGCCTGAGTGCTCTACCTAGGCCTGGGGGTTCGGGAGCTTATGGGCTAGCAGGAGGGGAAATAGCCCAGCCCAGGAAGGTCTTCTGGGGTAGGCCCAAGCATGGTAAGAGATACCATCCGGTTAAGACCTATTTCAGGAGAAAAGCAGTCCGGCCCGTGGAGCAAGGGGAGACATCGAATGGTGGTGCGAAGCTGGTGGACATGCCGGAGTGTTCGGCGGGTGGACTTCTAGCTCCGGTGGACCTCGCCGGTAGTCCCGAGATTAGGCCGATGCCTCGCGACAGGGTGCTCCATGCCGGGTCTATCGCGCAAACTGGCGCTTCGTCTCCGGCAGAGGTGCTGACACCCAGTGATCAAGTTTCGGCGCCTCCGGCCGGTGAGCTGGACTGTTTGAAGGGAGACCCAAAGTCTTTGGTGGGTGTCGCCGGTATCTATGCCCATTCTGTGGAGAGTTTGCTGTCCTGCGACAGGGAGGTTGCTCCGGCCCGGGAGTTAGCAACCACTTCTCCGGCAGAGGTGCCGACTAAGGTAGATGTGTCCAGTGAGGGGGCGGCGAGTCCGATAAGGGTCGACACATTGGGTGATACAGCTTCGGCGGACTCCTTGGCTGAGTTTACAGTGTCGATGGCTAATCCGATGAAGTGGCAGGGGCCTCTATCCACTCTGGAGAAGGGGCTGGTCGACCAAGGTGATCGTAAGGGGGTCTTGGGGGTCGCTGTTTCTGGGATTCTGGGTAAGCACCCCAGCAGTGGGGTGTCTCCGGAACTCTCTGGGCCTGCTACCAGTGTCGGTGAGAAGGTTGGTTTGGGAGGGTGTCAGGGTGATTCTGGGAAGGGTCTTCTGGGTAAGGAGATGGGGTGTGGCATATCACAGGCGGATAATATGGTTGGAGATTCTACAGAAGAGGTGAGTTCTAGCATTCAGGAGTCTTTTGTCCCAGATTCTATTCAGGAGACACAATTGGAGGTGCAGGAGAAATTTTTTATCATTCAGGCTTGTAAGGAAGTTGGCCTAACTTGTGATGGTGAGGAAGGTAAGCTTGAGGAGACCATTGGGGGGCTTATGGCCGACAACAGAGGCAAAGAAGTGGAGAGGGCAGTGTGCACTCCTATTGTCAAAAAAGGTAAGAGGGAGCTTATTAATTTGTAGTCCTCTGTTAATTTTCTGGAGCTTTCATCAAGGGAAAGAAATAAGGGGAGGGTCAGTCGAGTTAAATCATGAAGCTGAAAATTCTTTCATGGAATGTGAGAGGTTTGAATGAGAGGGATAAAAGGTTGAGGGTTAGAAATTTGCTTAGAAGTTGGAAGGCTGATGTTGTTTGTTTCCAAGAGACTAAGATGGAGTTCTTTTCGTATAATTTAGTGAGGAGCTTATGGGGTTGCCCGTATGTGGAGTGGTGTTTTGTTCCTTCCATTGGGGCTTCGGGGGGTATATTGCTCATGTGGGACAAGAGAGTTGTGGAGAAGGTAGATATAGCGTTGGGAAGGCATGTGGCGGCTTGTTCTTTCAAGAATATTGAGGATGGTTTCGAGTGGGCGTTTGCGGGGGTTTATGGTCCTAACAGAGCTATTGCTAGGCGTTTACTTTGGGAGGAATTGGCAGGGATTATGAGTTGCTGGGACGTCCCGTGGTGTATTGGTGGGGACTTCAATGTCACTCTTTATTCTAGTGAAAGGTCTAGGGGAGCTCATTCTCGGTCGGCTATGAGGAATTTTGGCGAGTTCATCTCGGATCAGGGTCTCATGGACCTTCCCTTAGTGGGGGGTATTTCTACTTGGTCAAACAATAATTCTTGGTCTAGGCTTGATCGCTTTCTTGTGACCCCGGATTGGGAAGTCCGCCATCCGGACTTGCGCCAAAAGAGGTTGCTTCGGGTTTGTTCCGATCATGCTCCTATTATTTTGGATTGTAGCTCTCATGAGGGTGGTAAAAGGCCTTTCAAGTTTGAGAACATGTGGCTTAGAGTGGAGGGATTTGTGGACAAAGTGCGCAGCTGGTGGGACTCGTATCATTTTCAGGGTACGCCGAGTTTCATCCTTTCAAAGAAGTTGCAAGCTCTAAAGGGGGATTTAAGGAGATGGAATACGCAAGATTTTGGCAATGTGGGGGTTCGGATCAAGGATCGTATGGAAGATCTCAAAGCTATAGATAGGGTGGAGGAAGAAAGAGGGTTATCCGCGGAAGAGATTGAGAAGAAAAAGGTGCTCGCTAGGGAGTTAGAAATCTCTCTCCTTCAAGAAGAAATTAGTTGGAGACAAAAATCAAGAATCCGTTGGTTGAAAGAGGGTGACAAGTGTACTAAATTCTTCCATCGGATCGCTAATGCCAACCGTAGACAGAACTATATTGAGTCTTTGAACATTCATGGAACTACTACCTCTAATCAAGAGGCTATTAGTATTCATATTACTCGCTTTTATGAGTCTCTTTTCACAGAGACCCTAAGTTGGAGACCAAGGTTGGACAATCTTCAATTTGATAGGTTGGAGGAGGAAGAGTCTTCTAGCCTAGAAGTTTCTTTTGAGGAGAGGGAGGTGTGGGAGGTGGTCAAAAAAATGGATAGGGACAAGGCTCCAGGCCCGGATGGTTTTTCTATGGCTTTCTTTCAGGATTGTTGGGAGGTGATCAAAAAGGACGTCATGGCTGTTTTTGGGGAGTTCTATGATCGAGGTAAGTTCGAAAAAAGCCTCAACGCTACTTTCATTGCTCTCATTCCGAAGTCGCATGGGGCTTCCGATTTGAAGGACTTCCGTCCTATTAGTCTTGTGGGAGGGATTTATAAGATAATTGCGAAGGTCTTAGCCAACAGAATGCGGGGAGTCATGAATCGGGTCATATCCAATCCGCAAAACGCTTTTGTCAAAGGTAGACATATTTTGGATTCGGTGCTTATTGCCAATGAATGCCTGGACAGTCGTCTCAGATCCGGGGACCCCGGCCTCTTGTGTAAGTTGGATATGGAGAAGGCTTATGATCATATGAACTGGAAGTTTCTACTCTATCTTTTAAGAAGGTGTGGATTCGGTGACAAATGGTGCTCTTGGATTGAGCATTGCATCTCGTCCGTGCGGTTCTCGGTGTTGATCAATGGTTCGCCCTCCGGTTTCTTTGTGAGCTCGCGCGGGGTTAGACAAGGTGACCCTCTATCGCCTTTTTTGTTCATCTTGGTCATGGAGGCTTTTAGTAGGATGATTAATGCCTCCATAAGCAGGGGTTTCATCAATGGGTTCTATGTGGGTGCCAGGGAGCATGAGCGGGTGTCGATCTCCCACCTTCTTTTTGCTGACGATACTTTGGTGTTTTGTGGGGCAGAACCGGAACATGTTAGATTTATTAAAGCTCTCAGTATAGGTTTTGAGGCGGTTTCCGGGCTAAAGATTAATCGGGCCAAGTCTGTTTTGGTCCCAGTCGGAGATTCAGTTGAGACGGATGAGCTGGCCGGCATCTTGGGTTGTGGCACTAGCTCGCTTCCCTTGAAGTATTTGGGTCTTCCGTTAGGGGCTTCCTTCAAGCAGTTGGCTGTTTGGGATGATATGGTGGAGAAAATTGCTAGAAGGTTGGCCTCGTGGAAGCGTTCTTATTTGTCCAAGGGGGCGAGGCTCACTCTCATCAAGAGCACCTTATCCAACTTGCCCACCTATCTTCTGTCCCTGTTTCCCATCCCTATATCCGTGGCGAACCGTATTGAGAAGATTCAACGGGATTTTTTATGGGGAGGTTTCAAGGATGAACCCAAATTCCATTTGGTCAGTTGGCGCGAGGTTTGCTCTCCGATTTCTGAGGGAGGTCTAGGGATTCGGAGCTTGCGCCTTTTCAACCAAGCCCTCTTGGGGAAATGGTTATGGAGATTTGCAAATGAAGAAGAAGCTTGGTGGAGAAGTATCTTGGTGGCTAAGTATGGGGTGGTTTGGGGTGGTTGGCGTTCAAATGTTCCTCGTGGAACGCATGGGGTGGGGCTATGGAAATTCATTTGTGGGGTTTGGAGGTCGTTTCG